>NC_142283.1:69488560-69642270 GCF_052056855.1 Sturnus vulgaris | reverse complement strand
AGTCTTCTCCCATCCTGAGCAGCACTGTTTATGCTTAGAATCCAAATAAAACCCCAAACTCTAGATTAACCATTATGCATTAGGCTGAGTTAGGAAATTGTGGGGTGCAGCTAGAAGAGGTAATTTCAAAACAGTTAATAAACACAGGACGATAAAAGTTAAGCCAAGACTGATATTTGGATTTGGCAAGACTGTGTAAGAAATTAAAATAAACATAGTACCAAGAAGAATTTCATTTATTTACACAAGTACACAGCATTCAAACAATCTGCAATGTATGGCTTCATGTGCTCTTATTCCACTTGCTGCTCAGGATCTCAACCAGAAAGACTCACAAGAAATTATTTCTGACTTACCAGATTTTATCACTACATTTGTTGTATTTGAAGGAAATTTCTGCCAGTCCACACTACAGGGTTCAGACCCAGATGAATGACACCACTTTACTATGTAGCCACATGTCATGTTGGGGTAAGAATCCCAAGAAATATTAATTCCATTTCCCATTGCCACGGCCTGATCTGTTGTGACATTGTCTGCAACAAAGATGACACAAAAATCCATCAAAGAGCAGACACTTATCTATAGCCTAAGATGAAAGAAAGCCTTCCAGCCATAGCACAATGACTTTATAAACAGCAGGCATTTCTAAGAACGAGAGGCACGAGTGAACTGTGAAATTCGAAGCAGTGCACTCAGCTGAGCTTCCTGGAGTGCTCAGAATCAGACATAGCCTGCAGCAAATCCCTCAGCCAGCCTTAAGTATGATGACGAGAAATGCAGCAGCTCAGGACTGGCTTAAAAAGCACTTTTTCAAGGTAAGGATTTACAGCAGATATCTGGTTCAAATATGAATTGACACCAATCTGGCAGGAGCCTCCAGCTATAAATTCCTGCCGTCATTTCATCAAATGGTTTGCTTTGTGTTTCTTTCAAAGTGTCTTGCTGTCACTTGCCCAACCACAGACAACCATTTTTCATGAAGAATCAACAGCAATAATCATGTCCCTGGTGAACTTTATGGAGGCTTCAGTCTACCAAGGGTAAATTATACAAGAAAGAAAGAGGAAAAAAAAAAATGCTTTGCCTTTAGTCTATTTTTCTTGTTTCTGATTATCAAAGGCTTATGTGCCCTTGAAGTGATCAGATCTGGGAACAGCTTCCGATTCCTGCAGCTGCCCTCCACGGCTGTCCATCAGATGGGACCCCGCAGAGCTAAGGGATGGTTTCCAAAGGCTGCCACAAAAGCAGTGGCCTCATGACAGATCTGCAAAAACAATCTCAGGGTTTCAGTTTTCCTTTTTCAGTGTTCTCATTTACGCTCCCCATTGAGTCTATTATTTCATTTTATTAAAGCCATAAACTATGGAAGGCTGAAGGGCAAGGACAGTTTTTAAGAAATAGTGCTATGAAAACTTTACTCTCACAGATGTGCTGTGAATGTCAAAGGACTGTCTATTTCTAAATTATCTTAACATACAGTAAAGTGTACAATTGTTTTGTAGCTTCCTTATGGCAAGAAAAAGACACATGAATAAAAAAAGCAAATCAAGTTTACAAGGGCTTTGATACTTTCCCCAGAAAAACTACTGTGCATCCAGTGAAACTGTATTTCTATGATGCTGGAAAAGATCATATTTCTAATTAGCAGACTTGAATTTTTCCATTTACAGAAAAGAGTTTTTTACTGACAGTAATCACATACTGTCTAAAAAATACTTAAATACACCACACTCCACCTTATTTTCTGAGCCAGATGACTCGAAATTCACCATGGGCAGTACTGCTCATTTTGCTGTATTTATAGCTGCAACCTAGACTAGAAGAACAAATAACTACTAGTGCTAGAGCACTACTGTAGTAGGGGAGCCTGGATCAGCCAGATTACATGCCCCAACTCTCTACAGACCACTTTTCAGAGACAGTGACAAATTAATTATGGCAGTGTGTCCTTTGTTTGTGTTTTCAGTTTTCAGAAAACCTCAGCAGGTCTCCAGCTCTCTTATTCCTCTGCTCTCTTATGGACACTGAAAGCACTTACAGACCGTACACAGGAAACAGCCAGAAAAGATGTCTGGGCAAAAATGTCATCCAGTTCTTTGAATGAGTCATCTTTTATGACTCCAGTCAGTGACTCAATTCCTATACCAACTCGGGAGCAAATCTTTAATGGGTACAAGTTGGGTAACACCAAAGGGAACCTCAGACATCTAAGAGAAAGCTAAAAATGAATGCAAAATTCCAGCTGCCATGAGCTATCCCACACCACAAACCTATTACAGAAACCTCTTTGACTCCCAGAACCTCACTCTTTCTCTGCTGAAGGAGAGCTATAGAAGCATTTTAAATCAACTGTCCCATACAATTACTTTTCCCTCCAAAGAGCAGACTAAGAATATACTAACAGGTATTAGCATTGGTGCTGTGCTCAGTTCTGGGCTCCTCAGGACAAGAGAGACATGGAGCTCCTGGTATGGGTTCAGTGGAGAGCAACAAAGATACTTAAGGGACTGGAGCATCCCTTAGGAGAAAAGGCTGAGGGAGTGAGCCTGTTCAGCCTTGAGCAGAGGTGACTGAGAAGGGACCTTATCAATGCCTGTCAGTGCCTGCAGGGACGGGTCAGAGCATGGACCAGGCTCTGCTCAGTGGTGCTGAGCAACAGGACAGAAACTGATGCAAAGGAAGTTCTACCTGAACATGAGGGAAAACTTTTCTGGGCACTGACTGAGCACTGGGACATGCTGCCCAGAGAGGTTGTGGACTCTTCCTAACTGGAGATATCCAAGCACCATCCGGACACAATCCTGTGCTGTGTGCTCTGGTATGGCTCTGCTTAGGTGAGGAGGTTGGATTGTGGACCCTTCCAAACTGATCTATTCTGTGGTTCTTTGTTTTGGAGAAGCACACGAAACATTGTATTTCACATGGTTTTCCTTCACACAGAAATAAACTTGTATTTTCATCTCACTGTGAATCTCAGCCACAATACATTTCTTCCTATGAGAGATGGCCATGTCTTATCAGAACCTGAGTAGCCCACAATCAATTGTGACACCTGTTCTCCAGGTGGGCAAGAGAAGTAGATTCATGAATGCTCCTGGCAAACAAGTGGACACAGGTGTAAATCTGTCCTCCTTGAAGAGTATCAGCTAGATCTGGAGCTAAGGCTTCGGGCTTTGGGAGATTACACTGTCTGGCGTGCAGGGAAGCATGGACTCTCAATAACTGCTTTGCAGTATTATCTACTCTCCAAGCTCGGTTTTAGGGGCAGAAAATCATTATCTGGCTCAGTTACTTCCCTTTACAAAGCCCTCAGCAAGGGTAGCAGTGTTTTAATTGGGAAGCTAAATCCCTACCTCCTTTTCAAACACTGGCTCCCTAGCAGAAGGATGCCAGCACTTTACCAACCAGTCCAATTAATATTCTCCTGCAGAGCTTACAGGCATTGAACTGACAATTCTCGCCTTAAAAAGCCACACAACACCTCCAAAACTTCTAAATCTCTTTAGCATGTAACACTTCCCAGTGTCTCAACAAGAACACACAAATATACTGAGCTCCCTAAACATCAGGGATCCAGACCAATGCTTTTGAAGCCTCATTTTTGTCTTTGAAAAGTGCAAATAGCTGTAAAGACTGCACATTAAAATGTTTATTTTATACAAAGAGAACAATTAATTGGTGAAACACTACTCTAAAAGCAAAGCAGCACTTTTTACCCCACCTAGCAGATTTGTGTAGGAAAACGAACACAAACAAACAAACAAAGCATTATTTTTCAATTCATGAACTCTCCCAGGTATTCCCCAAGTTTGAAGGTGTCTAACTCTCAGCTGGGAGCACTCACCACTTGGAAGTTCCACGCTTGTTATCCTTGAAGGGGGAGATGAGCCTGCATGGTTTCTGGCTACAACGTTAATTACACAATCACTTTTTCCAAGTTTTATCTCAGTACTGTTTGAGGGTTCAGAGACTACTTTATGCTCCAGTAGTGTATTTAGCAGGTAGCAGGACACTTCATGAGACACTATTTTTCCATTGCTTTCAGAAAGGGATAAGGGCTATGAACAGACAAAGAGCACATTAAAATCAAAATGCAATATATAGAAGACATAGGATAGTATGAATTTACTGTTCCTGATCTAGTCTGATGACTGTATAAGACAATAATGCAAAAAAGTAACTTATGTTTGACTTTGAGAATTAACATGAAAGTTCCTGAGTTTTTAATTTTCAGCTGAGATGTACAAAACATTTAATTCTTCACGTGAAATGCTTCTCAAGGCAACGTTTAAATTATAAAACTTTAATAACATTCTTATTTGGGGAAAAATATTTGTCTCAATGGATGGTTCTATAAAACATTAATTAAGAAAAGCAGTCTGGTTTATTGATTATAAACTTAAATAATTTATAAATGTGTAAGTAAATAGTTTTTTGAACAGTTATATTACATATTCTTTTATATGTCCTACCTACCTTCCAGAAGACTATTAGGCTTTCACCAGAAGGGCTTCTTTCTCTCCAGATGTCTGGTCCTCTTGCAGGAGCTAAATAAAAAAATAAGAGTGCTATTTTTTTTCCCCAGTTGCACAGTAGACAATATACTATCTATTGAAAAGTTACTTTTTTTTAAAGATGACTAATTTTAAAATACGTATATTCACAAGTTCAACATTTTATCATCAAGAGTTAGATGAACTTACGGGCTTCTGATGTTGTCTGCTCCACTCCCCTGCTCCAGTCACTCCACCTCCAGAAGTGGTCAGCAGCCGAGCAGCGCACCCTGAGCTGGTATTTGGTGTCAGGGTGCAATTCATTCAGCTGAGCTGTGTAAGTTGAAGATTTCCGACCAGGCACGGAGACATTGTGCTGTTAAAAATTTACAGCAATTGACATGATACATGTATTTTTTTCTCCTAGATTATACTTAGTCGACACCTAAAAAGGTGATGGGTTTTGTCCCACAAAAATACTGACAGTGTCAAAGCTGCAATCAAGCCCTATGAAGAAAATAGTGGGAAAAAAAACTGTCCCGTGCAGTCACCCTAAACATGAAAAAAACTTGAGAGATCTACCAAAATAAAATTTGAAATTGAAGCATACAGTAGGCAGCACCTTTGAGATATAAAGTGTGAAAAGGAGAGGTAACATGGATGATTCTTCTACAAGAGCTCTGCACACAGTAGCAGATGGGTGTTTTCCATCTATCCCATTCAGTCCCCCTCTCTCTCATATGCAGCAAAACTGCTCACAAGGCACAGGCCAGGATTCTGGTGCTCAGAACCTACACTTCCACTGAACACATGCACATCAGACTGTGGGGACAAAGGCTTTGCTCCTATGAGACATGCACAGAAATATACTAAAGACAGTCCGAGCAGGATGTTTATCATGCAGTCTGCTGCCTTCATTTTTTCCTTCAAAAAGATGGTATCCAGGCAAACTCAATTCACAGCTCTTACGACAGGACTAGTCTCTCCTATCATTCTGAGTCTAGAGAGCATTTCAGTTGCACAATTACTTAAAGAAACCCTAAGCCTGGGAATATTTTTTTACTGAATCTAATTTTAACACATGTGCATCACAGCAGCCAAAAACTGGACTCCAAGTGACTTTAAGATGCAACTAATTGTTCATTTCTAAAGCCAAATGACAACTTGAAAAATATTGGAAAAACTAATCTCTCATACAACAACAATCTCTCACACAGATGGAAACGCTTTTGAAAACATCCTCAAAATGCCATGTAAAACCCCATAACAATTTCACAGCTACTTTTGTGACAGGGAACTCCTGGAGTTTTTTTATTAAGCACCCAGAAACCATATAACAAAGCTGTAAAAGCTTCTGCCAAGCTGTTGGCTGCAAACAAAATACCTTTGGGTTAGGGCTCTGATAGAGGTGAAAGGAATCAAACTGCTGTGGAAGTGTAAGTCCCAACCCTCTCCCACTACCCCACAGGACTGATGGATGCAGTAGAAGGGTTCCCAAATGAGTGCATGTCCCAGGTTTTGAGCTGCATATTTCAAAAATATCCAAGTTCCTTTTGTAGTACCTAATCTCTGGAATAACTTAACACACGTTATTACAGAGAAAATGTATGAAAGCTTAAGGCTTCCACTATCATTAAGTGCTTTGAAAGTATTTTAAAAATACTCCTTCAGAGCATGAACCCTATTATTTTGGAGGCATGTACATAATTAATATCTTCAGTCTCAGCTGCATGATTTCTGTGGCTTGATTTACATTATTCAAGGCTGTGCTCAACAGCTGTGCCCAGCTGGCAACTATGTGCAGAGGGTAACAGAATACTACTAAAAAATCAAACAAGCATTGCAAAAAAGAAGGCTCTGAGGTTAATGTGCTCAAATTAAAAATTCAGGCTCTGTGCACCTAGACCTACCTGAGAGCTCACTATGTGTCTGCTTGAAATAGTCAGAGATACTTATGCACAAAGAAAGTGGGGGTAAATCTCAGGCCAGCCGAAAATGCAGTTCTCATTAGGCTTCCCTAGTGAGACAGGTCACCCCACGCTAAGTCAGGCAATACAGAAGAGGATATATTCACATCACCTATGCTCAGTATCTGATGCTGGTGTCTAAATTAGTATCCTAAGCTCCTCTGACAATCAGCAGAGTAAATATGCAATTCCAGTCCATGATGCAAAGCACCAGGCAGCAGCTGGAAGATTGGCTGGCTGCAAATCTGAACCCCAACCAGAAACACCACCTTCTATCATGCTGCAGAGGTCCTCACTGCAGTTTATCTACTGATACATCCCACGGGAGAATCCTTCCCTATCCTGCCTTTACATCACTGACATATGAGCAGGTTTAGCAGCTGCCTATTATTGCCACATGCATGTCAACTGCTGACCATAAACAAATGAACTGTTCTCTGAGGAGAAAAAAATAAAGGGAGAAATTCAGCTGCAGACTTCAAGATCCGAAACAGTCAGTGTGGAAGTCTGCACGGCAGCAATGCATCCTGGAACAAGAGTGTGTTAATACAGATTGCACCAGGAAGGACAAAACACAAGGACTGTTACCTAAAAGATCAGCATAAAGCACTATGCACCCCTTTCAAGTATCAAAAAGCACAGTGCGTAATTTGACTTTTCTCTAGTGTTCAAAACAAAAAAACCCCAACCAACCAATGAAACAGGCAAAACAGAGATGACAAGAATTTTTCTGATTTTAGTAAATTAATTTCTATTCATTACTACATTAATGATTTAATAAGATCATAAGAATTAAGCTCTTAGTGAGAAAATAATTTGAAATATGATTAGTTCAGTGAAAAAGATCAGCATTTGTTCTAAAAAAATTATATTTTAAAAACAACACTTACCAGTTTTCTCTCAGAGTGACTACTGCTAATTTCAATTTGACATAGAAGCCTGATCTCGGCAAAGCTGCCATTTATAAACCAACGCAGTTGGATGCTTGTAGAGTTGTTCCCAGTAACAGTTAACTTTTCTGGGGTTTTTGGATGAACTTAAAAAAAAAAAGAAAAAAACCTTCAGTTATAAGAAAAAATCCACTTATTTTAGATCAGAAAAATCTTATTTTAGAAGATCAGAGAGAATCAGAGCTGTAAGTGTTTCAACCAGCAACTGGGAAAACTGGTGATGGGAAAGCACCTGTAAGCAGTCTCATTGCTGACTCTCTTCTCAGCTATCAAATATGGAAACAGATCTACCAAGACTGAGTGTACTGCACACATGATAAGGAGTTGAGACACAGAAAAGCATTTTTCCCCTCACTGATTTTGTAAAAAAAGTGAAACACCAGGTATTTCTGATGACCACAAGTGAGGGATGAAATTTACTCAACTTTGCTCAACTTCTGTGAACTTTTTTAGCGAGGACTTAAAATCTGCAGACCAGGACAAACGAAGATTCCTAAATGATCCCACCACAAAACTCCCTTCACAGAATTTTTCAGTAATATTCAGCACTAACATGCACAGCTATCAGAGACAAAAATACCGACTATTGGATTTGGTCCAGATACCTTAAGGAAATATGTACTGTGCTTTGGGAATTAAGGAGACAGTGCAGGAAAGAAAGAAAAGGAAACAAATAGGCTGTAGCAGCATATCACCTGAGTGTGAAACAGCCTGGTTTATAATTTACAGAAACAAATTATGTTTTTCTCAACTCTGTCAACTTACTCTGACAATTCTAATCTCAGGCTAGTTGAACGGGGACCTACCTGCAAAATAAAAGCACTATCCTCATATTTAATTCAGTTTTTTTGAGAATAGCAGAATACTGTAACCAATAGGAATCAAGTGAAATAGGAACCAATAGGAACCAATGGAACCTCAGCCATGACTGTGGGGGAGAAAAGGGTGGCAAAGGCAGTTCTAGAGAGGTGGTCATCTTCCTTTCCTTTTTTAAACTGAAGGTCTAATGAGAGAAGTTACTTCTTTCTCCAAATCCTAACGGCAGATGGATCATGGCTATTACCAATAGCACACAATAGTCTTGATATTACTTTCTGCCTTTTCATGTGTTTTTTATTAATGCTCCAAATCCTGCTCCTGTAAAACTGTGTAATATTTTGGCCTATAAACAGACACTGAAATACAGGATCATTTGCATATAGGTTCATAAAGTTACACCTAAATTTTAATTGTTGATGTGTAATAGAATATGAAGCAAAACATAAACTTGCCCAGAGAAGTTGTGGATGCCTTATCCCTGAAAATGCTCAAGGCAAGGCTGGATAGGGCCCTGAGGAATCTGATCCAGTGCATGGCATCCCTGTTCATGGCAGGAGATGGAGCATGGGGAGTGTGTGTGCTGTGTTGGAACTAAATGATCCTTAAGGTCTCTTCCAACCTCAGCCATTCTGAGATTCCATGATAAACAGCAGCTGACTAATTGTTAGATCACATTTTAGCATTTATCACACAACAGTCTATCCAATATGGCAGCACTGCTGTTGAGAACTATCTCCCTGTACAGTTCATCATTGCCTCACAATATGTCCTAAGTAATTTTCAAGTTCACATTATTGAATATGGCAATAATCTGGTGACAATTAAGAATGAAAAGTATACCATGTCAGAGCTCTTCAAACCCAAAACTAACAAACAGCATGTAGGAAACATTTTTTCCCTTTTCAAGTTGTAAGTCCTACCTCTTTGAGTTATATCAACCAAAAGAGATGACTTTGCTTGTCCGATAGGATTGGAGACACCCAATATGAAATCATAGTTTTTTTGATCAGGTAGTACTGGAAAGTCACAGACATGGTCTTTGTTCACTTCATTGACTTCGCATGAAACATTTTTACCAGATGTTCTACAAAATAAAGGGGGGAGACAAAAGCTTAATTTTTGAGCAAGTTAATTCCTAGCAACAGTCAGAAGTCTATACAGAAAACATGGTACAGAACGATGGGTTCAGTTCACATGGCTTACAGAATTATTTGATTGCAGAGGCATAGCTAACACCTCAATGTGGGTTAAAGTGGCATCA
Source organism: Sturnus vulgaris (assembly GCF_052056855.1). Taxonomy (NCBI): domain Eukaryota; kingdom Metazoa; phylum Chordata; class Aves; order Passeriformes; family Sturnidae; genus Sturnus; species Sturnus vulgaris. Next base: position 69,632,777 of record NC_142283.1, on the reverse strand, counting down.
GTCATGACTTGCCCTGTTCTCACATGAAACTCTCCTCTTCCACTAGCATAACATTTCCATTCTCACACTTCTCAAAAGCCTGGAAAACAGGTAGGTCCTGTAAAACGACCTCACAAGTCACAGCTAAGATTCTGATTTAAAGTATCTTTGTTCAGATCAGCATACATTTGCATTTAAAGTATTTTCTTAATTGCTTTCTGAACTAGTGAGATGCTACACACAGTGCCTTTCTATAAGCCCTGCCAAATATGAACTAAGGTTTGTTACCTGGAATGCATCCGCTAGTCCCAGTTGTCTTTTAATCAAAAGCAGGAGAGGCAGTCTGACAACAGACATGAACAGTGGTGCATTTTTAGGGATAAAACCTAAATTGTGTATCTGTATGTATGCACATATATATGCTTTAATTACAATCTCTGTAAGCCTCTCATTCAGTAGCACAAGTTTAACAAACGTCTTCCAGGCATTTTAACTGTGTTCTAGCTGAGCTCTGAGCTCCTTCCACACCATGCTCTATTTCAACAGTTCAGTGCGGGCTGACAATAAGGAAGAGAGTATTTATCCTGAAATGCATCACATTAATTTCACAGATGCGGGCTAAGCATAACAAGACTGGACAACGTTCTTACTTATAAGATGAATATAGGCAGTCAGTGATTGAACCTCATTTCCTATGAATACCTGCCCTGTTTTGTCCACCTCTTTGCACCCTACCCAGGGGCTTTTTTTAGCACTGACACTCTAGACGACATCTGTGACTGTAACTCAAACCTCATTGCCTCCAGCGTGCTTCTAAGCCACCATGAGACTCCATTTCTCATTATTTTGTGTGACTCAGGCCTCTCCTGGCTTCTTTCCCCGACTGCTCCTTTGGAATGACACAAGAGTCTCCTCTCACCATGAGAATTTTGTTAACTCCTCACTAACTTCTAGTTACAACCACCAAGGAAGTGGTTGCAAGTGCTATTCCAATTTTTCTTCATTTTTAAGGCTTTACATGGCCTGGCCTTAACGACAATGTAGTAGAACACTAGTTGACTGCTTCCTGTGGGTGAAACCAGTGTTATTTATCCTTTTCAGTGTTTTACGGGTAACATTTACTCTGCTTGCTCTAATTCTTAATGGCAGGAGAAGAGATGGAGGCTAACTGCTATTTTCCTTAGTGGCATTTGGGAAATGCCCTGCGACCTGTCTTACAATTGTTTCTCAGTGAACTTCTGATATCCTGGTTAGCAGAATCTTGGTAAGTACCTGAAATGATCTGACGCAGGTTTCGTATTAAAAAAAATAAAAATTAGAGATTGACTCCTACTATCTTCCTGTATTTTCATACTGGCCTTGTGTACACGTTGGCAGCAGCCTGATACACTAAGCCCTTTATCTAACTGTGGGTTCATAATGGTATAAACCTTTGGGAAAAGTAATGCTTAATTCCTATTGGAATTTTTCAGGGTTAGACAAAGGTTTTCCAAGTTTAGTTTAGGTACAGCTTCCTGATACTCTTGGAAAGTATTTCAGGCTCTAAGCAACCACATTTAAATAGGTATGGGTGCAGTAAGTCCCAGGCAGCAACGGAGGTATTCCAGTTGTATCCTTTTACTCCTTGTAGTGCTGATCAATTTTACCTTTCAAATAAACTGTATTTTGTTCTTCGTTTTCCATATAGTCCACTGGGCCTGCCCGGTTTCCAGGTGCATTTTATTATCAGAAAGTTGGATGTTTCACAGCTGAGGTTTTGGGGACTATCAGGAGCATCTGTAGCACGAAAGGAAACCAAAACAGTTAGCTCATGTTTTACTATCCTACTGTAACATTTGGGTCACTGACTTCCTGAAAGCATTGCTCTTTTATTTTGCTGGGTCCTGAAAGCATCACTCTTTTGTTATGCTGGGTCTAGATTGCATGCTTCAAAAATACATGGCAATAGCTACACCCCAACCACAGAAGTAATATGCTTTTTCAAAAATTACAATAAAATAGATGGATAATTATCAGCCCCATCTGACTAACACTTGACTTTAGAGTTCTAAGTGGGTGCGTAATCTGGCAAATCACATGCAAACATGTTCACAAGCTCCAGGCTCTGACCTGGAAGTGTTTCACTGAAACTCTGCCAAGAGTTCTGAAATTTTGAGCATCAGTTCAGCCGCTGAGCAATGCAAGAATGCTGCCGGCTGTGCGTCACATTTTCTAACATGATAGCCCCACCACTGCTCTGAATTCCCCAAACAAGTCGTGTCAAGGAAATGTCCCTTTAGCATGAATTCCACACTGAATTTGAAAATCAAAGCAAGCCTTGAATGGCTCATCCTCTTCACCATGGTTTTGGAAGTGTCTGCCTTTTCCTTTTAAGTCCTGGTCTTTGTTCCCATACTAGAGCAGTGTTGAGTGCCTTGCTGGAAAAGATGGGCAGTGCTCCCAACAGAGAGGGTAACCATGCCAACATGAGACTAGGAAGAGCACTTATTTCAGGCCTTGTACACTTGAGGTGTGTGAAACAGGAAAGGTGTATGCCAAAGGTAAAGCAACAATATCCACATAGAGATATATCCCCCTCTCTCTGCCCTAGGGAAGGGGAACTAACACACAAAGCAATAGTGGCAGGCTTAGTTCAGATTATGAGCAGTGCGCCAGAAAAGAACACCTGTTTTGGTAGATCTAGGCTTAAGCAAAGTGCTGTCTATGCTTATTTACTTCCTCCACCTTTTCTTCCCCTCACAAGCAAAGCGACCTTAACAAGACCTCTACCCACTAAGTAGGCACTGCAAGAAGAAATACTGATAAGAAACAGACTTGGCATCCCATCCGTTAAAAATAAAAAAATGAAGGGAAAACCTGTGACTGACATTGTCACAGTTTTCATTCCTGAGCCACTGACTTATTTACCCAGAAGATTTCTCCACAAAAAGAAATTCTGCACAAGTAACATAAAAATGGTATATCACTGAGAAATCATAAAAGGCTGAATTCAGTTTTGCATTTCCTAGGATGCACAGGCTGGAGATTGGAATGTACTTTCAAAATTATTCCAGTTTCTCCTGTCCTTTTCCTCAACCACAAGGACCTTAAGTTTAAAGGCAGGCATTTGTAATGGGGAAGGGGATTCTAATGAGCAGCTATTGGAAGATGATAACTCTCAAATTCCCTGTGAGGAAAAAACATACAAAGCTTTAGAGTGACCAATTATGGGGAAGAAGAATGAGCTACATTAAGTCATTTGTTTTAATAGGTATCTGTTTCTGGAACATATGTCTGAGCCTTGCATGGTTACACAGAGAAGATACACAGTGAGTCAGTATCTTTAAAGAAAATACTAAAAAGATGTTTTAGAAAAATGCCCAGGAAAGAGGAATTACTAGTTTCCTTTGCTGTAATTAGCTCCCAAGGAGCTTCTAGCCTGGATGAGCATCTGTTGTTGCTGCAAGTTTAACTGTTTTCTTTACTTGACTGATTGGTAAATGAACATTTGCACTTAGAGATCTTGCTCTTACTGTCACCTAGTCATGGACTATACTAGAACAGATGTAAACCTAAACTGATAGAGACTGGTAGAGACAGGAGTTGAATATTCATATGGCAATAAATTACTTGGCATTCCAGATCATGAAAAAGTACCTTAGAACAAGAGACCAATGAGAGAAGCACTGGGCCAGTTTCTAAAGAGGGCTTTCACAGGTACCCTTCTCATCCTTCCAGACTTGGTGTCTCCTCCATGAGCTGGCCTTTCCACAGTGAAATCAAACAAGAACAATCCCTACTGCAACTTCAATACCAAGTGCCAGGCCAGGAGGCAAAAAAGCCACAATACTATTTTTTTTCTAGTAGAACCCTAAGAGTCTCAAAATTATTTTGATTTTCCTAAGGTTAATAAACATGATACATACATCCTACAAACACGACACTTCCTTCCAACCCATTTTCCAGTCTGCACACTACATTTGTCCCGCTGCTATTTGAAACGTTGGCATTTAGCACTCTGATGGCATGGCTTCGACTGCTCAATTGCATCATTGTGTAGGATTTTGATCCATAAGTCATATTTGTTATGCGCTGATCTTCTTCATGGACACAACAAAAGGTCAAATCTGAACCTACAGCCACCACAGGGTCCAGAGGAAACACTCCACTCCCACCAGGTTCAGTATCTTTTCCTAGCAGAGAAGAAAGAAAACAAACAAGAAACCTCACATGAACAATTTGCTATAAACATGGTGCTGATCAGCTAAAATGTGACTGATGAGCACTCCAGCACATACAAATAAATGTTTGCTAGGTTTCATTAACTAGTGATTGCGTTATTTCTCTAATCAAAACAGTCTCAAAGGCAGCAGCCCATCATTGCCTAATGATCTTCCTCTGACCTTGGCTTAATTCTTATAAAGAAATAAAAGTCCATGTGGTTGCAATGAAACAAACATACCAGGGATCACTTCTGCAGGGCTCCAGTCACTCCAATCCTTGGGGCCAACAAACTGTGTTGCATTAATGTAACAGCGAATCTTCACATAATGTGATGTGCACTCCAGGGGCATATCTGATCTCCAGTTCCAAGAAAGAATGACATCCTCATGAGTCAGTTTTGAGTAGTAAGTAACCTGCAAAGATTTTGCACCAAAAAATCAACCAAGACAGAACTTATGAACACGTGTTATTAATGACATATAATTTCCAAAGTGTCAACAGAATGGCAAATTAGATGAAGTAAATAATAAAATCCTCATAGATTATTGGAGTGCTCTACCTAACTTTTAGTTGTGCTGTGAATTTACCTGGACAAGAGCCTGAGTTGATAAACAGCCCACCAGCTAGGCAGACTGTCAGCCAGAAATACCAGAGGGCAGACATTTGAGGGAGTGCAGGAGGATTCCCTGCTCTCTTTAAAAATTTAAAGAGGTATACTGCATCCTGGGCTTCTCATAGGCAGTGAAACATTCCAACTTCTTCAAAATAAAACTCTTCTAATATTAGTCCCAGACTGCACATTTTGTCTTTTCTCCATTATTAAAATTTATAGCACAGAGCTACAAACTAGTCCAGAAGAACTCTGGTAACAAAAAAAGAAAAAAGCAAGCTGAGCATTCAGAGATGACCAAGACTGGAGACACTGTTGGAGATATAGAATAAATGATGTAAAGTATCTCTCAAATTTGTAAGTTCTAATTACAAATTCTCTGTACTAGAGGAAAAAAAATTGCTGTGACTAAGTACCAACAGTACAGTAAGCATTCCAATAACTCTGAAATTGAGCAAGAAGCTACCTGCCAGAAGCATGACTACACTCAAGTCCTGCAAAGCTCTACTACCTTCATCATTCCCAGTTTTTTTCAAGTGACCTCTCAGAACATTACCACGGGCAAAAACTGTACATATATTTTTCATAAAAGAAGACGACTTACTTGTGTGACTACTTCCATTGCTTCCTTCCGGAGTATCTGAATCTGCCAAAGGGCATCCAATCCATATGGGAAGACTGATCCATTATCACTCCACTTCAGGTTTAATGCAGAATTTGGAAAGTCAGGTATTAAACTAAGAATGTGTGGAGTGATGGGAATGAAGGCTTGAAAAAGAGGCAGAGGGGGAAAAAAAAGCCTTATTCAGGTCATCAGTCAGCAGCACCAGCCCTACAGGTGTTTAACAGCCACATCTCCCTGAACTGGCTAGTAGCCATACAAACATGTAACTCAATCTCTGTAATTAGAACAAGGCTCTGTGGCTACTTGAGCATGAGAGTTCTCAGGAAAACACAGGTGCTGATGAATCATCAGGTAGCATTTTAATACCTCAGCATGTAGATGGGCAAGTAACTGATTGTGAATATGACTCCTCACAATGCATAATAGGGAAGATACCTTTCCCAACCTTCCTTCAATATCACAGTGACAAAGGAAATATGGTGGCAGTTCCAGAAGTGTTCAAGAGAACACTTCTAGGGAGAAAGGTGGAAAAACATCTCCAAAAGAAGAATTACGTTTTGTAGACCACTAGAGAAGTGGGCACTTGCAACAAAAAGGGGAGTGACGAGGAAGGAGAGCAGAAGCACAGGACAGAAGCAGCTCACATGAGGTTCTGAAGGTCACAGGGAAAGTGATTTTAAGCTATTTTTATTATGGGCATGAGATCCTGATGGAGACAGAACAGGGAAATCAAACAGAAACATCATTTCTACAAATGTATTGTGGTGAAGCAAAAGGTTGAGAAACAGGGAAGAACCTCGGTAATACAAGGGTTATGGGTAGTTCATTGAGCCTGGTGCAAGCTAAAACATTTTAAAAATATGTGAGATATACCCAACTTCAGTACCGAGCAAGGATCAGAGAGCCTGCAAAGTGTTCAGCACAATCAATATACTGCCCCACAATAACCTGTGACGAACATGTGAGACTCATTGTATTGACCAAATATTTTTGAGTTGCATTTTGTTTAAGTTCTTGAGCTGCTCTTGACTGTAAACGGAACCATGGATAAGAAGTGTTACTGACATTAGAATCTGACAACTCTGAAGGAGTAAGGAGGCAAACCAAAGGCAAAAACTGGACCAAGCATGGCAGAATGTGCCACTGCCATCTTCTGTTTAAAACTTCCTTCTTTGCCTGGAAGGAGTGGAAAAAGTCTAATTTACTTATGTATGTAGATGAGGAATTTGTTTACAAATGCTTCCTAATTTATAACTAGGACTTTAAAGGGCAGAGTAATGGACGTAACATTGTTGTATTTTGTTTTCCTCCTCATACTCTGCCCTTGATTTTTTTCTGCTATGAACTATGGGTAAGAGGTGTACTCTTTCTCTTGAAGGGTTAGAGAAAACAACCTATGATGCATAGAAGCTTCACATGGAGTCAGCATATCAACATTCTACATACAGGAATGCTGTCAAAGAAACCTGCAAGCATATACACATCTGAAGAGTTGTAAAACATAGTTAAAGGCCTTACGAGCTCACACATAACCTGATACTTACAGATGTCTTTCTGATGAACTACAAATTCTTTGGTAGCAGAAGCAGTTCCAGAGCTTTTGATTATCACTGTGATGGAGCTCTCTGGAATTGGAATCTCAACCCTCCTCTCCTTAGTTTTAAAACACACTTGAGGTGTAAGGTCACTAAAAAAGACAGAGAAGATTAAGCAGCTATTTCAGCTGATAGGATGCTAGGGCAAGTTCAGTCTTATTCTTGCACATTAATGAAACATGAATTCTCTGTTATGAACAGAAAGCTCCATATCGAGCTTGTGAAAGGGTGAGACTTGCTTGGGCTTTGGTTAATCTCAGGTTAATGGCATTCCCTCATCTTTCAAGTCGCTTTTATCATAGTGGTAGGTTGTGCATTGGCTGCATAATGCAAACAACCAGCTGTCAAGAGAATACTTCAAAGTGAAACATTTGCTTTTTAACCAAAAACATAGAATCATTAAGGTTGGAAAAAACCTTTAAGGCCATCAAATGCAACTGTTAACCTAGCACAAGCACCATGTTTACCATTCAACCATATTCTTAAGTGCCATATCCACATGTTTTTTGAACACTTCCAGGAATGGTGACTCCACCACTTCCCTGGGCACTCTGTTCCAGTGCTTTACATCCTTTTCTGTGAAAAAAAAAATTCTTAATATCTAATAAAACTTGAGGCCAACAAAAGACATGCTTCTGAAACCTAATCACCATGACTCAACATTTCAAAATAAGCAAAATAAAAAAAATCCAAACCAAACCCAAAATATTGTCCACTCTGTTTATGTTTCCTGACTCACTCTCCCTCTATTTCTTTTCAAAGTGAGGCATATGGGTTGAAAGAGTAGGATTATCACCTGTGTTTACATCTTAGACCAAATCTTTCTGCTCCCTTCTGCTGCTCAGCTCACAGGGAAAGAGCAGAGAGCAGGGCAGAGCATTCCTAAGATCCCAGGTGAAAATGTAGTCTGTGCTTCATGTTTGTGCAGTGCTCAGCACAATGCGAACTGGCTTTTGTCTTGAAAATGTAGATATATACAGGGAATAATAATGGATGTGTCAAGTCCCTTTGCTCATTATCACTGATATGCAACTAGAAAGGCAGAAGGTTTGGAAAAATCTAGACCTTCCTCTTGGGGGAATGACGGCAGGAAGGAAATTAGAGAGAGCAATGCCAGACTTCCTGCTGCGGGACTGTTACTCACTTATGAACTGGAACTGGACCCTGGAGCTCCCATCAGCTGGAGTCAAGAGCTTGGGTTGAACTCTAAGATTCACACAAGACTCTGGGCTAGCAAAGGCCAGCTGAGACTTGAGTGCTCAGAAAGGCTGTTCCTCTTCGGTTCTGAGATATTATTAGAGGATGTTCGGGCAACTGAGAAACAAAACCTCTTTCCCTCAGGGATGTCTGCAGCGAGCTCATCTCAGACTCTGCTTCAGGGACTCCAGCCTGGCCTGCTTTGCTAAGGAGAAATAGCAGCAGCTACATAGCAGCTCTTGTTCAGAGGGCAGTACCTCATGAACTCTGCACTTCTGAACTCTGGCCACAGAGTCTTATATATGGTGTTTTTTAAATAGAAATGATAGCTGGCAATGCAGCAGGAATAATGAGACACAGAAAATCAAGCATGTAGGTGGACTAAGTGCAGCCAAGCCTTGGGACCCCAAGGAAAAGTCTGGGCTGCCTGCAGAATTTACAGGAAAAAAAGACAGTACAAATATCTGGATTGGGGGCAGGATTAAGATGCAGAATGGATTTGAACTCATCCCTAGCACATGATAAATATTTGGCAGAACCACAGCATGGGGAATTGAACATGTAGTTCTCATTAGTGAAAAAACACACAGAAGATTTAAGTTTTTTTTAAACTTTTCTCAAAATTCTCAACTTGCATTCACTTCAGAAAAGCTCTTTCAATTGTGAAATAATTTTGTTTCCTTTAATACAGATTAAAATTTATAAAGGTTGTAAGACAGTTGCCGAGAGATTGTTCATGTTTTTCCACACGAAATCCACGTGAATCTCAACACTTGTGTCATATATTCTACTGCTTTGGCCTACAACATCAGGATTCACTGCTTCCAACTCTCATTTCCTTTTGGAATGAACCTGTTTTGAAGATATCCGTTATGAAAACTCTGAACAAGGGATAGGCAGACACACAGAGAAGTCTGAGTAAATAAGAGCATCTTCCAGTCCTTTGAACACAGCAAGCAGATTTTGGCAGGCAAATTGTTAGCATGGAACAACTTTGCCAGAAACCCTGCCACTGCCTGAGTTAACAGGGCCTAGGGGGAGCACCACCCAAGGAAAACTGGTGGGGAGATGCTGGGAAACAGCAGCATCACAATTTCCATGGGCAGTGACTGAGGAAAAACAATACTTTCATCAGAATTTGGTATTTTTTAAACAGGTATGTGGGGAGACTTACTTGGTAGTGTAGCAAAAGTCAGTTTGTCCATGTTTTCCTTCAGAAGAGACATCCCAAGTACAGAGCATTTTGTGTAAATTGTGCGTTACACATTTCAAATTCTGGGGGTCCCCTAGAGAGCCTGAAATAATACAAGAAATACAGTCAAAAATTGCAGGTCAAAAATAAGCAACTGTAAAACAATGGCTATTTTTCACATCTGTAGCCATTCTTCTTACATTTTGATTGCATGCATGTGTGGCCAGTGTTTTAAAACTATTGAATGATTTGTGTGCCTGATTAGACAGACACAGACTCATAGATTTCTAGAGGTACCTGAGATCTGGGTTTATACTCACACGCATAACACGCAGCTGCCTCTTTCCACAATACCCATTCCTTGCCTAGCCTAATAAGCAGGCTTTGGGCCAATGGCAAAACCACAAGCATTGATTTTAACCTAATGAGTTTTTTGCTCTCCTCCATGCCATACATGGATGGAAATTAATGACAGAAGGGCAGTTAATGATAATGTGTGAAATGGCTGAAAAGAGCCAACACACACAGCAAAACAGTTTCAATGCAGACATTTACACCAATGCATAGGCAGACTGTCAGTGGTACCATGGAGAATTTAACACTCAGTTTTGCACTGGTTTGCAAAGATGTTGCTGGGTGCTGGAAAGCAGACACCAGGCGTGACACTGCCTCTATCCCTAGGATTGTGTGGGGCCACAGAGGTGATGGGTTTTGAACATACATATAGTGAGAAAGCAATGCAATTACAAGGCACAGAAGCTACAGAGAAAAAGCAGTTGGTGAATTACATTGCAATAAACTTACCTATCTCTTGGCTATACATTAAGCTGCTTAAGCATAAAATAGCTAGTGCTAAAAGGCAGCGGAGGCTTGAGTTCTTCCACATTCTTCTGCTGTTTGTTTTAAGAATAGCAGCTTTAAGAAGGAGTAAACGTCATGTTCCAACAAGCTGGTCAGTTCTAAAATTAAATACAGAAATAAGAGATCAAGTTCTGGACCTCATATGCCACAAATGCCACTTTTTGTTCCATATACTTTTCTTCTTCAGTAATGTTCCCAGGCATAGTAACCCCTTTTCCTTCATTCGGCAAACAAACATCTTCTCTGTTGCAACTCCTTGATTCATGCATTTTCTGTAAGACATTTCCTCCATAATCATAGACATAAAACTCTACAGTTCATAGGTACTCTTCAGGACTATCTAATATCAGAACAGAACAGACATGGCAGAGTACTCCCCTAGGATAAGTCTCTTCATCTTAAATGAAACGTCCTATCCACAGTATCTACAAAGGATATTGTATATCATGAATGGAAATATCCTCTGATTCATTTATGCACTTAAGACCAAACACACCATCTGTTTTCTTCTTTCCTCTGCTCAATTTTCAAAAAGCTGCAATTCAAAGCCATGGGATGCCCAAGACATTGCAAAGCCAGATGCGATCACCCAGGATCACTGGTTCAATGCAGTGTTAACTAATAACCCCTGGAGGAAAAATAATGGGGAGAAAAAAGTGAGCCATATTTTTATCAAAAATACTGCTGCTGCAGCTACTGATCTTAGAGTAAAAACTTATCTGGAATATTATGTTTAATGTGTTCATTAAAGATTAACAGTTCCTTAAAAACCTGTTTAAAATCTTTGCTTTAAAGAGAAGCTCAGCTGTTCAGCAGGACACTGGGAACACACTCAGTTCCACCCAATCATTGACCACCTTCAGATTTTTTCTCAAAGGGGAAAAACTCAGGAAAACCTATCCAAAAGCCCAGTCAATACCTGGTGCACGGTTTCCCTGCTACCTGAAATCTTGAAAACATAAGCATGCTTCCAGAGACCATAACTCTAATGTAGCCAGAGGTCTTCTCTCAGTAACCAACAGCAGGAGCTGGGTCATTTTCACTTTAGAGTATGACCAAGCCTACCTGTCCTACAGAGAAGCTTTGTTCCCAATTTGTCCAGGCTTCTATTTTGAAAAGCTCCTGACCTTGACTCAGAAATATCTTCCAAAGCCAGACGAACACCGTCAGAATAACAAATGTTGTCTAAAAGCCTCTGTAATTTTAAAAGAAACCCCTTTACATTGAAGTTCCCTGCACCATCAGGTCTGTGCTCCCTCATGGCTGCAATACAACCATGTGTTATTATCAGTTTGGTTTTTTATTTGTTTGTTTTTTTAAGGAATCTTCCCTTAGGGGATAGGTGGAATCGTGTGAAATGCTCTTCTGTCCCTTACCAATCTGCACTGTGTAAGGAGAAAGTAGCACTATGTCAAATAATCCAGAGCTGCTCACAAGAAGCCATTTCTCTCCTTTATTTTGGTCTGTAAGAGCCAGGTTGAAGGAAAGGTCCAGGCAGCACAAGAGAGAGAGAAAAGCTGTGGTCAAGACCAGTGTTACATATGGAGGGGCACCATAAAACTGAGTAATTATTTTAATTTCAGCATGTTCTCAAACCACTTTAAAACTTCATGAAACACATACTAATTTAAGTTACGCTGCCCCCAGAGACTATCTTTCATATATTCCTAATTTGTAGTATCCATGCTGAGCAACTCTTTAAAAGCCAAATCAAGAGCAGAAGTTGACAAAGCCAGCTAAAGATGAATCAAGAACCAGCCAGCACATAAAATATATTCCTCTGTGCCAAATTGCCCTTCTGCATTCTGGTATCTCAGGGTATTCATATTGTATTTCTCCATGTTATTAATGAAAAAATGGGATGTTATCTCCAAGTTTAAACTTTGCTCACCAACCTCTAACTTCATAAAAAGTGTGAAGACCACTCAGACAGGCCTGGGAGTTACCTGAATAAAATGACTGATTTCCATTTCAGTCTATAAAGTATATGTAATTTTTTTATGTTTCTGAGGACTTCTTCAAAGGCAATTTCTGGTTTGCAGAAAAGTCCAAACCCAAAATTTCAAGCTCTATAGCACAATCAATTGACCGTCCTCTGATCAGTTGTCAAAGTCAAGGAAAGAATAAAAGGCACTGATGCCACCTGAAGGAGAAAGAACTGAGCTGTGATGTTAATTAAATCCCAAGCCTCTAAACACATTACCTGTGTAGTTTTGTTCAAAACCTATTTAGTCATGCCAAGTTTATGAGGCAGATTCAGCAACTACATGTGTGTATGTGTATTTTAAGAAAATCTGGTTTTCTGCACCTCTTTCAACATGTAGCTCACTGAGTTGTCCTCCTACTGCAGAAGTTTTAAGAGTAACATCATAGCAGTGCGTTACAAGAAATCTGAGTCATGTCTAGTTCTCCTAACTCAAGCACAGTTTTAATTTCAGTTTCAGAGTCAGGCACAGAAGTGAACCTATGTAGTCTCTTGCAGAGTATGATGAGAGTCTTATAAACCACAATCTTTTGTAACAAGAATAGACTCCCTAGCCCTTGTGCTCTTTGCTGAAAAGTTGGCAATTAGAAGCCACATGTCACATAATTAAATGTCATCAGTTAGGAGACAAGATTCCCATTTATAGGCTTGTTTTAATTAAAAAGTTACAAAATAATTGAAGTACTTTAAAAACAGGAAGTTTACTTCCCTTGGATGAAAGATGCCTTCCATCAGTTCAAGACTAACTCAAACAACTCAAACAAGGCATGGATGTTTTTCCTTACCATGAAAGATATGAAAAGCATATTATCCTCCAGACAGAGATACTCTTAGAAGTAGGGATATTTATTTAGGACAAGAGAGCTCAACATTGTCAGAAGAAGGTAAAACCTTGATGATGCTGGTTGCCTGGAGTGCAACAAGAGCAGCTGTTACGCTACTAAACGTAAATGTCTTTACACTGCAGGTCTTTGTTTTCAAAAATAGTATGAAGGGGGTTAAGCCCACTGTCTCCACCAGAAAAAGCTACAGGAATTAAACCACTTTTAATAGCTGTCCATTTTAAAAAAATATCAGCAATAGCACATCCCATAACAATCTCATTTCCTTGGGCAACATATTCATGTCACTTCACTGGCACTGTCATTATTGTTCCCAATATGCTTCACAACTATCTCTTGCTCCATTTTAAGCACATTATTTTGTCCTATCTCCAGCAGACAAAGAACAGTTTATCCTTTGCCTTGCAGCAACCTCTTACATAGAATATGACTGATTTCAGATCTCTAATAGCTCCTCCCTTAAAAACTCCAAATTTTTTTCACCATTTCCCAGTCTCAGTTTTAGATTTCTGATCATTCCTGGAATAAACATTTCTCTGTGAACCAAAGCTGATGCATCCACAGTTTTCAAATATCTGTGCCCTGAGGCCTGAGCATTATTACGAACAATGAAGGAACTTTCCCAAGGCGAACCTATGTGTTTACATAGGCCATGATGTATTTGCTTTCTCCTACATTCAGACCTTGTTGACTCAATTTCAGTGTGTGATCCAGCCTCAGATATTGTACAAAGCTGCCACGTAGCTGTTTATTCAGTACTTCAGACTCCAATCTCATCCTCAAATGGACTGCAAATCTCCTGACTAAGTGTGAGTGTGTTTGCACAGCAAATTCACCTTAAAGTCTTTGCCTGAAAAGGTCTTTCACTTTTGAAATTGTAAAATACAGGAAGAGCCTCCCATAAATCTATGCTAAGTAAAAAAACTGTGGGTGCATACAGAATGTATTCACATGCAAATTCATGCCATAACAACAGCAAAGGCATGACAGGCTTCCCTGTAAATTGCCCTTCTTTAAGAGCAGCTACTACAAGCAGGATTCTGTAAAAACTGTTAGAAGGTACAGCACATGTCCTGAATTCTGCCCAGGGCCCTATGTCATGCAGAGGAACTACCTTTGCACCTGCGGTCACAAAAAAGAAATTCTGAATTTCTTTTTACACAGACAAGGTAGCAAAAGAACAGTTAGATTCAGATTCTTAACCACTGAAGCCAGCAGTTGGTGGCTGATATTTAAAAGAGCTTAATAGCCATCATGGACTTTAAAATGATTTTTAAAAATGTTTTGATGCGGTCAGTGCATCTAGTGATGATCAGATAGATCAGAAAGGGAAAAGTACTCCAAGACAATAATGAGAAAATATGTGAGGACAGCTTTGCTTCAAAACCTTGTCAGTTGTAAAGAAAGTTAAAGGTTCTAAGGCAAACTGAGAAAACGAGGGCAGCTAAGATATTACCAGCCTCTTTAGACTTAACCGCTAAAAGGGAAAACCAGAAAATAACTGGTATGTCTCTTTCTTACTGTTATCATATATTTCTTGGCTTAACTGCTTCTGTATATCTTTTTTTTTTTTTTAACATAGCTGACCAAATGCTCAATTCGCTTAAAAAAAAGTGTTTTCTTAGTCAGTTGTAACAGATCGTTTCTCTAAGCACAAAAGTTCTGCAAAGCTTTGTTGTACTTTTGAGTTTTCTGGTCTCCGAATGTGCTTCATTGTCAAGTGCTTGGAAACCACTTTGAAAACAAACAAACAAAACAGCTAAAGAAAAAAATCAATAATCTTTCCAGCCTGCTATCTGCCTGCAGCCTGATCTGACAGTCATAAGCCTCCAGATATGATTTTTAAAAATGTCTATGAATAGAGGATTAATTGCCAGAATTTTCATATATATATAATTCTGCTCCAGAAGTAGATACTGGAAAAGAAACAGTTAAAAAGTCAGCTTATACAAAAGGTTTAGGAAGCTCAGTTTCATGGTTTAGGAAACCATGAAACAAGTAAAAATATATGTAGTAAATGCAAATGAAGAAGTCTCTTTGTCAATAAATTTTCTCAAGTTACAATTTATATTTTGCTTCCACAGCTAAAGGTATCATAATAATTTACCACCACATTGGAAATTAAAACCTCTTAAGGAAAATCATTACATAGCGTATTGTACAGAATGGTAAGAGGGTGCTTTTCTAGCAATACTAAACAGCCATCATCTCTAATGTCAGGCAGAAATGCAGGTGCTAAGTGCATGCCTAGATCAAACCTTGCTAGAAGAAAAATTACTCTGCTCAGCAGGTAAAGAAAGATCATATTACTTGTCTCTGCTGAAAAATATTAATTCAACCTTCAAAGTGAAAGAAAACACACTCGCATCCAGGTAAAAATGCATATATCAAGTTACACATTCTACTGCTGCCAACTGAAAGCTTCCAAAAAATTCCCCTATCTGAAAAACCACGCCAGAAGTACACATTTCTGGGAAACCAAGCAAATGGCCAATACAGCTGACAGGAAAGGCAATGAACAGAGAAACAGAAGATGAAGTGCCTTTCTTTTAGAACAGCTGATCCCACAGTCTTCAGTCTTTGACTTTAAAGCTAGCTGAGTAATAAAATAAATAAATAAAAAAAGAATTAATAAGATTTATTTGAGGGAGAGAGAGCTTGGCTGTTTTTCAATTCTTCCACCTCCTTGAAAAAATTTCCAAAGCTGAGACAAAAATCTCTAGTAATCTAGCTGCAGGCTTTCCCTCTCTGTTTTATAACATGGCACCATTCCACTTTACAGAAGATTTGCAGGACATGAATCACCGAAACTCGTTTATAAACGGAGACTGAGTCCCATTTGGGAATCTGGCTTTCCCCAGTTCTGAGGAATTAATTTAAAAATCTGCTATTTCTCTTTCTGAAAGCTGATAAAATAATTCAAGCTTCCTATCTGCCCCAAATGTCTTCTAATCTGCAGCGGAAGAAAAGAAAACAAAGACAGGGTGTTAATATATTATTCAGTAAATGTGCAGGAATACACAAGGCCGAACTTTCAGTCCTATGAGACATTTGTTTTGTTGAGGTCTTTTTCCTGTCAAGCACAAGAAGAAAAATTCCCTCCTCACTGCTTCCTCTAGCTGCCAAACAGCAGCATCACCTCTGAGATACTGGAAAGCCACTGCAGTTAATCTTGCAGGCACCCCAGCCTGCCTCTGCAGGGAAAAGTGAGAAGTCAGGAGACGACACAAGCTCAACCCAAGGATCAATACTTCAGCATTTCATTTTCAAAACTCCTGGTCTCAAGCACCACCTACAAGGCAAGTATTTTAACAAGAAATTTTACCAACAAGGGTAAAAGTGCACCCCAGATGGAGTAAGTATGCCATCTGTCTCAGCTTCTAAGGCCAACTTACAGCTGCACCTGCATTCAGTATTTTCAGTTCTTCCTTTTTTTAAAATCTGATTCCAGGACTGTTAGACACCATGGAAATACAAATAAGCAAGCTGCAGACTGGGAGAGCCGCAGGTAATTTCCAGATGGTGATTTGCATGAGAAACACCTTTACCTGGCAAGATCATGAGATGACAAATTCATGAACAAGCACTACAACTCAAGGATGACTTTACAAAAGCATTCAGTACCTGTTGGACAGCACAACATACACACGTACAGAAACTGAGACCTTCAGAACTTGCCTTTTGAAAGTAAGGAAAATATGTAGCGGAAGCAGATATCAAATACTTTGTATTTGTACAATGTATACAATTTTGAGATTAATTTAGAAAGTACAGCGAAGACTCTGCATCACTCATGTAAACCAAAAAAACTGCACCAAACAAGAACAAGACAGAGACCACTGGGAAAAACACCCCTGCTGAGACTGATGAGCTAGAAAGAAAAAAGCACAGTGATACTGAAGAGGTGAACCAGTCAGGCAGAGAAGTGGACTGAAAGGCCAATACATAGCAAAGAAACACTGTAGGAATTGATTATCTTTTTCTACCATAATCAAAAGGCAAATTATTAGGTGACTTTTCATGTTTTACAAGCAAAATATACATTTTGCACACTTTGCCTTTTGCTCTCTGTTTTCAATTAAACTGTATGCTAATTTAAAAACTCTTAGTTCTACCAGGTAACTTTTTAATGCATTTCAGTGTACCCCACACGAGCAGTTCCCAAGCCAGACATTGTATTTAATATTCCCAGCATGAGATTTTCAGAAGAATGAAGAACCTTCCAAAGGAAAATTGGGTGTCTCACTCCTGATTTTGGAATTCCTTGCCATATCAGTTAGTCACCAAGTACATGTTTAAAAACAAGCACACCAATGACTACTAGGAGCACAGCACTGCTATCCAGATGGTAACAACAAAAAACACTCTTCTGGGAAACACAGTGAACCCGAATACTACCAAAAATAGACTAAATATGTTTCAGGATATTTGCAAGCCTGTTCATGATTTATTGTTGTTACATATTAGGACAATATTATTATAGATTACCCCTAGGCCTTATTAGACATCAGAAAAGGCACGCTAGAAAGGTCTGGACTGCAGTACAATAAAGGCTGGCTTCACACTGCAGCCATTTCTTCAGCAGGGTTTTTCCATCCAGCTGCTGAGTTTCACCAAGTTTGTAAGGACACAGTAGGCTGAGATCTCACCTCCTCATCCTGACTGAAGTGAACCTGAGCAGTGTGTTCAAAGGTTACTCCAAGGGTGAGGGGACAGACATTATCAGATAAGCCCAGCTTCCTTAGGAAGTCAGCTCAAATTAACAAGCACAGATTCTTCTGCCACAGAGGTGCAGATGGAAAACATCTAATCATCTAAACAAAGAACAAAGTAAAGGGGTGAAGGTTAAGGGGCGCTACTGGCCAAAAGAGAATTTTGGATCTTCTAGGCTATTGTGCCGTGCAGGAGAAGGAAACAGCTCAGAGTCATTTGCACACTTGTGTTCTAACCCATTCAAAAATTTTCTTGATACTTACTACAACTGGCAAATTAATACTGTGTGGAGACGAAGGACGTACTTTTATAAATCTGATTCAGCTACACACATTTCCTGATATGCTTGAATTTGGTGACCTCATGATCGACATACTTCCTTGAATTCTTGTGCTTTACAACACAGCATGCAACAAGCACAGTGAGCAAATGCACACAAGTCTAATTACTAAAAAATATCTCTTACCTATGGCTACCCAATATGCCTTTTGAATACTTAATACAGGTGCAAAGCATAGAAAAAAATGCACCCACTTTTTTTTTTTTTTTTGCAGTACATAAACCAAGAATCTAATGAAAACACGCCGAGAGGTTTCCCACTTCCACTGTGCTTACTGCATTTTACTACACAAAACTGGAAGAAAACATAATCCAATTATTTCAAAACACATTTCAGTTTTGGAGGATACTGTTAGCCACTGCGTAGTTCTCCAAACAGCATGTCTTCAGAGGAAAATGTCATTTGCCCACATTGTCAACTGCACTTTACTCAATGTCAGGTTCAAGGGCCGGACCACATCACTCAGACTTTACAAAGACCGCAGAATAAAATTGGCGTTCCTTAGAAGAGTAATGTTATCTGCATAATTCTGTCCCTGCCAGTTCTCTTCAGCTCATACACCCTTGTGAACTTACAAACATTAAAGAAGTTGACCTTATTAATGGCAGTTTATTTTCCTTTATCTGGAAATGTAAAAAAATTTATTTTGAACTATATGACCTTTAATCTTCTTTCCATCACAGGAAAAGCTTAATTAGTATTATAAGAGAACACTGATAATTACTGAAGCAATTCCAAGAGTGTTTTTTTTTTAAAACCAGCAATGACCCAAAGGTTGGAATCCTTCATTGTTTGCAATAAAACCTGTGGTATTCAAATTATTTTTAAGGTACAATGGACCAAATACAAAGAAAGTTTCTCTTCATGTGTACAAGGAGCACATAAATAGATCAAATGCTGAAATGTATCTTTCAGATTAAATAATATATTGAGAATAAAGAGCAACAGTTATGTGATATCCTTTTAGAGTGAATGTTAGGAATGAGAGCCACTTACGAGAAATAAATTGATTTTTTTAACTAATCAAGGAAATGGGCAATTCCTGAAACTACAGATCTATATTGTCTGACAAATTCCTGTTGTACTAATCTTTATTGAGACTAAAAGGTCTCATGACTTGTTGTAGTTCCCCACTTAATAAGTATCTGACAGATCACATGAAGACATACTGCAGCACGTTATCATGTATGACTGCCCTTCTACTGGGGTGGGCAAACACTTTCCTCTCTGCTCTGCACACAAGGGGGGCCTCAATGCTGCCATTCCCCTTCCAATCTTTACAAAGGAGGAAGGTCTACAATATAGTAGGACATTATCAGAACAAGTCAGTCCATGTGTAATTACACAGCATTGTATTTCCTTTGTTTATTTCCTTCACATGCTGTTTTAATTGTACTTTTTTCCCCCTGGACCTTTTCACTTACGCATATATACATGCATATCTCTCCTTTTAAGGCAGCAAAATGTGGGAATTAAGTACTCACAGATACTGACTTCTACAGTTAATATACATCACATCTCGTCTCTTTCCTAATTAACTCTTGTAGACACAGGCTATAAGAAATTAATATTAACCACACACTTCATGCACATACATGGAGTCACTCTCATGCCTGCTGATGATACCACTGCTCCCTCATTCCAGCTTCCACTGGAGCCAGGGGCCCAAAGGCATAATATAGGCACACTAATCCAGCTTTCTGAGGACAACACTACTCCTCCTTTTCTGCTCTGCTCCTCTCACAGAGGTTCCTGCAAAGGGCTTATGGTCCATTTGTAGATTTTGTAGCAGCACAGCAAAATAGTGCCTCAATATAAACTGACTCTTTCATGTTTCCTTTCTAGCCATCTAATAGACTTTGATGCTGCCAAGAAACATACAGCCTCACTCAGGTTTAGTGTGCTCCTTCGTGTTACTCCCTCTACAAACATGCAGTACTTCCTTAAGTGTATTGCCCAAACTGAAACAAATCACTTATTGCAATGCCAAAGGCACAATATGTAGCTATTTTACAAGTAAATTAACACCCAGCCTTCCATTTCCAGTAATTTAGACTGATCATTCAGTTTAGGCAGAACATTGTCTAAAAAGAAAACATGAAGGAAAGTTCAAAATTCGTTTTCAATTTTTGCTAAATGCCTGCAAATAGAATTAAAACATAGACTGAATCTCTCAGTCCACAAAAAAGATGCTAAAAATTCCGAAGTTTTTCAGAATAATCTAAATGAGACGTTTACATTTTTTCTGTTGGCTGTGTTTTCCTATCTTAGAAAGTTTATTTCTTTTCCTTGATGTGAAAAAACCTAGCAGCCCTTTAGGTGTCTCATGGAGGGTCTCAGAATAGAAAATGTTGCTATAAAAGTACTTAGAAGGGATGTTCTCCTGGTTTCAACAGGGATAAAATAGTAAAGCAAACTCTGCACCATTAAAATAATGATGAGAAAAAGAAACATAAATACACACAATGTATAATTTTTTAAATAATACATACAATGGCTAGGATCCATGATTTTTATTGCTGTAAAATAAAACAATGTTTTTCTGCAATTTCTTTTAGAAGTTAAGAAAACAGAGAATTGAGGCCCTGTAAATAACCCACCAGCAAGTGCTGAGACAGCAGCAACTGCAAGGGTAATGATGCTGCACCTCATTTAAAATTTAAAGCAGCTCATACAAGATTGAGACTGCTACTAATAGGACATAGAGTGAGTCAGTTCCACAAGTCTCTTCTGACATGATTCATGCTTAGAATAAGAAAACTAAACAGAAATTTTCAAAGCCACATCTCATATCTTCACTTTCACATGACCATCATTATAGCATCTATAACTTCCATCTGCCTCTTCTTGCACAATCCTCCCTTGAAAGTGAGATTCACCTCCTGAAGTTCTCTTTCTTTTCTCTGCTGAAGGGTGACTATCAAAAGCTGAGGAGAGGAAAAAACAACCTTGGATTTTACACACACAAGTCATTCCAACTTTTCTATCTACGCTTAACAGGGTTCTTCCTTCCTGCTATTATTAGTAAATCTCACAGTTTACTTCTCTCAGTATTGAGCTGGCAGATAAAGCACAAAAGAAAAAGGATTTCTTACTTATTAGCTTCTGACACCAATAAATTCTGTATACCTACACAGTTGAATGGAAAAACCTCTTCCTGTGGAAGGCTGTTCATCACATTTTTCATGCATTGTTGCTGATATGTTTAACTTTTTTGTTTCATAAGTCAGCAATGAAGCAGCTATTGTTTCCAAAGTGCTGAGCAAGTCCGAGTGCGGGAGCAAGAGACGTGCGACAATTCTCAGTGGTCTCTCTGGTGGCTGCAGACTGAGGCGGCCAGACATGGGGGAGAAAAGGCAGGGGCAAGGGGAACCTGAAGAGCTGGAGAACTGGAGAACTAAAATTTGGGTGTAGTTATATGAATCATACATTCTGTTTCAGTTTATTTTTAGTTTCTATTCCAGTATTCTATTCCTTAGGAAAAACTCTGCTCTTCATGAATCTAGTCAGGTCTATCCAGACACACAGCACACAATACACAATGCCAAGCATATCCTTACAAGTTCACCTGTCTAAATCCGGAGACTTCAGAACCTTTAATTTTATGGTATGAAACATCAACGCATCACTTTTTCTTGTGTGAACTATTCTTCTACAAAAGCTCGTGCCAATCTCACCATGAAGAAAGTCATTAGAACGCACAAAGCAGTATGCAAATAAACATCACCTCAAACAGCTTTGGAGAGTACTCTGCTTTTCCCATTTCTGCAACTTCCCATACTAAAGAGCTATTCACAGAATCTGCACACGGATTATAAATGCAATACATATGCCTTGGAATACAGTTATTTTACTTTAGAATATTATATAAAAAAAATTTGTAAACCACAGTAGAAGAGCTTAAAAATATCAGATACCATGTAGGTATTAGAAATGCAAGTGACAAATACCTTATTTTGACCAAGTAAGAAAATTAAAAAAACTAAAACTAAACCAAAACAAGTGACTATCATTAAATACAGCAAAAATTAACGGTCACTTCTTCAAGAGATGAGATCAAGTGGAAGCAATTTTTACCAATACTTCTTAAATTCTCAAAGTGATCAGCTCATCAAAAAAACGGGTTTTCATTGAAGCATCTTATACATCTTAGTTTCCAGGTCTCATGAAACAAGCTGCTAAATGCTATCAGAGACCACCTGTGTCCTCTGTTTAGAGGGCATTTCACGCCGAGGAGTGCTACTCGTGAGTGACTCACTGCAGATTTATGCAAGATAATAAGCCTCAGCAACCACATATATACACATATTGCTCTGGAATTTGCAAACACATAAGTATATGACTAATTCTAACTTATGAATGAAAGTATGCACAAACTCACATTTGCACTGTGCATTTGCAGGAGCCCAACTTCAGGAGCTCTTTCCTTAGTCTTCCGTACAGGAGAGTGGAATCCTGTGAAGTAGGCACTCACATGAAGCACCTGAAGTTGAAAGACTCATTGCTAAGAATGCTACACTTGAGGATCACTCAGAAAAGATGTGAAATTATACGTTCTGCTTTAGAGTGTGTGAAGAGGAAAATTAAAACTATTTTGCTGAAAGTCTGTTAGTGACCTAATTCTATGGCAGCTATTGTAATGCTGAGTGCTTGCTCCCATTTCTATCTGCAGTAATCACTGCCCGAATTCCGGCACAGAGCTACCTACTGATTAGCAAGCATTCATACACCAGGGCAAAAGGATGGCAGACAAAAATCTAACATTTTCAAGGATACATTCTTTGCATATTAACACCAGCTGTACCACTCATTAGCTGCAATACGAGGAAGGAACCGGAAAACGCTCCATTTTCAAAGTATCAGTTATCACAGCTCAAGCAAATAAATACATAAAAGATATTGAAAATAAAAGTCCTAACAACCTTTTCTGTATGGATCAAGCTATCTTACAAAAGCTGTTGATCCAAGAACACAAGAGAAAAACTAGCCTTCTTTAGCAGTTTCATCAGAAATAGCTTCATCCAGGACAAAGTCGATTTATACTCAGGATCAAATTATTACTAGTAACAGTTTGGGTCTGTTGTTGCAAAGGCTAACACAATGCCACTATTTAGTTCAGAGAGGTTACTTGGTCACAGTTCTCAACTACCTACACAGAGAAAAAAAACTTAGCTCACAATGTAAGATGTGAGAGGAAATGCAGTAGACTTCCACTGAAAAGTGAACGTTGTGAAAAGTAAAATGAATTAAGTATTGGCAAAAGTTTTCACAGGAGGAGTGAACTGGTTGAAATAAAAATGAGATTGGATGTATTATTAAGAAATTCTAAATATGGGCTCAATGCAAGCCTTACTACATTAAAGCCTTTAGTTCACAGCAAAAATCATGCACAGATCTCACTTTAATAATGATTTTAATGGTGAAGGAAGACAATACGCAAGGGACAAAACGCAGACTTTGAGGTAAGACAAAATAAGAGTCACATAACATCTTGCTGGATTTACATCCAGACTGATCTTGTCTTTTCAAATATGCGGCAATATTTGGTCAAAAATTTCCATCACCCTGAAAAAAGAAACAGAACAATCACATTGACTTTAGAGAAGGATGCGCTATACTGGTAATTGTGACAATACTGCTCTATCAGATGAAATATGAGTTACGTGTCTTGAGACCTGTGCACTAAAGACTTCCCACAGCCATGACCTTTGGAAATGTGTGGAGCAAGGGGAAGGAGGGGAAAAGGAAGAGGAACAGGTAGACTCTAGGGAACAGATATTTTTATCCTCACAACTAGGAGAAGCCCTAAAAAAGCTTGACATTTATGTTCACCTCACACACACAGTACTTCAGTTCTTGTTGCACATAACTCGAGGCAACAGTGAATTTATGAATTATTTATATTTACAATATAAATAAACCAATCACTTTTTTTTTTATTTTCTCTCACCTCCTCTCCTTTTGTCCACCTAGGATTAAACATTAGAAGCTTATCTTTTTGGTTTTAGCTTTGGAGTAGCTGTAAAAAGCTCAGAGGTCACGCATCTCTTGCCGCAAGTGCTGAACTTGATCCAAAACAAGAATTATTGTGAAAATTAGTTATAATTGGAATACTTATAACTTACATTCACCCTCTGAGCTTCAGAATCTGCAGAAGCTCCACCTATAATACTGACCATTATAATTTTCTTCTGAAATTCATTTTATTTAGGAAGCATTTTTGCCCTGCAGTAATATTAAAACCAATTATTTGAGAAAGATATTTTGAAGCTTGGTCCTCACTGATTTTATACTTAAGAGAGGCCATTAGATCACCCAGTTCAAGGAGCACAAAACCATGATCTGCCATACAAACATAGTTACATCACATGATGAGCAGCACTGCTGTCTTGGCACAAGAACTTATGGATGACTGTGCTAAGTCCTGTCTGGAAAGAAGAAGGGCTGCCAGTTTAAGGCAGATACCACCTAACGACACCAAAAGGCAACTGCCTGCCCAGACCTGCCACACACTGAGCAGAGCCAAGACTCTTCTTTCACTAGTGCAAATTTCACTTTCCTCTGGGTTCTCCAAGGCATATAGGATGCACAACTCTCAAACACGCACGTAATTTGAAATGAAGCTAATAAAAGTACAGAAAATATGAATATCAGATATTCTCAGACCACCCTGAAGGACTGCAGTGTGGAGGTGTCTTCACCCATGGGTGAAATGATGTGCTCACCTTCACACTGTTTGAGGCCACCCTGAGTCCGAATTAGACAACTTTCTAGCAAGTGGCCTGGGTCATCATCTGGCTGAAAAACAGCTTTTTTTCTGTGCCTCTGTGCTCAACGTGTTTGAAATAAAGAAAGAGCAATTTTTACAACTTTAGGCTGAAACGTATGTCATGCCCAAGGGCACAATGTGGGGGGCATTCAAGGGCATCAAGCCAGCTGGGAGAGAACTGGCTTGCTCTGCTCACCACCCTAGCCAACCTTGCCATAGGCCATACCCACACCACCCAGAAGAAATGCTTAACTGTGCCTGAGTTACAAACAGTCATCTGAGCCTGCATTTCCTCTTGGAAGGAAGTAACTGATTCATTCAGGGAGCAAAACTAATTTAAGTGGATGGCTGAGGCCCAGAAGTAAAAGATGGGCAATTTCTGAGCCAGATTGACAGCATAAACCACCCTCAACCACCCCTGTTACTTGTACTTTTATTATACCTTTAAGCAACTTGTGCAATAATGACAAAGTTATGCAAGCATAAGAAGCATTCCAGCATACTTTTCAGACAGTGTTTATCACCTAAAGAAAACACTCAAATACATTGCTTTATTTAAATTTCATGATTATGTACTACAAATTACCAGGCAACCTTGATATGAAACTATCAAGGTTCAGTCAATATTATAAAGCTGTTATCTGTGCAGCTGATAGCCAGTAGGTACAAAGCAACCACAAATGCATACAATGCATACCTCTATTTTTGGAATATATGTATATTCCAGAAGAAAGTACTTTTGGACTGATGATCAAAACGCGGTAAGCTATACTGGCAGAGAACACTAGCATAACATTACTCATCAATATAGAACCATCCTCCTCCAAAACAAAAGAAAACTAACTCCACCACCAGAAAAAAAACCACCAAAAACTAAAAAACACCCCACAATCATTTCCTAACCAATGGTACTCTATCATTGAAACTGGCTGACGGGAGAGAACACTGCAAAAAAGCAACCTCAAGAAAGCACTACCTTATCTACTTAAGGAAATTTCAGGAGACTGAGGCTGGCTGAAAGGCTGTGCTTTTGGTTTTGCAGGAAACTGCCCCTGAATTGCTGGGTATACAGATGAGAAAGGAGACTGCTCCCTGACAACACATGGCTTGATAGAGGGGGGAGGTGGTGCTAAAACCAACCTGACAACACAGCAGTCCATCCTCTGCTGAGGGCTTGATTTTTGGCAGGTTAGGAAGTGAGGGAGAAGGAGCAGAGAACTGCCACAGTGCTGTCCTTGTTTCCATGACATGTGCTTTTATAACTTGTGCTCCCTGAGGTAAATGGCACAATTTGGACTCAACAGCTGACAACTCAGCAGTTCTCTGCCTGTGGGATAAGGGAAAGCTGGTTCTGTTGTAGCAACAGTTGACCTCACGCCAGTGCCAGCTCCAGACAGTGCACAGAAAGGAGGGGGGCACATATGCCCTTCAAAACCTTACACCCTGACCAACATTCATACCAATGACTTAGGAGTTATTTTTAGCCTAAGCATTTTCTGCTTGCAGTGAAACCTGCTACTAGGCATGATTCCAAGAGACAGCAGCAGGGAAAGGCAGACAGCAGTGAAGTGGCAAAAGCCACTGTTGAGCTTCTAGTGCTTGCAGGAGTTCAAGGACCTTACGGACACACAGCAGCAGGGCTCTCACAGTCTGTAAATGTAGGGACTGCAAATTTTCCAGAGGAATGAGGATAGCAGTGAGCAGCAAAAAAAATGGTGATGTGTAAGAAAAATAGTCCCCGGATATATTTCAAAGGGACAGATAAGAACTTCTAAAGATAATTTATTCGAATTAAAATCTGCTAGTTTGTAAGTCAGTAAGGAAGGAAGGCAAACAACACAGGGGACTTTCATGTTTTTTAGTGCTAGATATCCTAGCTCCCCCTTAATCCCTCAAAATACAGGTAAGAAAACAGGTCTCTTAATCTAGGAATTTATAGGGCACTCATCATTGCCATGCTAATGACTCTGGAAGAAATCCATATGATTCTGGAAGATCGTTTAAGCACGAATAAAACCCAAACTTTTGATGCTTCAACCTCAAAGAGACATGTCCGAAAATCCCACTTAGCTGCAGGTAAATATTAGAGAGGGAAAAAAAAATAAAAGGAGAGGTGATGATAAATTTTGTAGGCATCAGCATGCACAGATGCAGTCTCATCTTTGACAGGGTCATACCACTTGCCTGATGCTTAAACACTCAAGATTCACAAAACAATTACTCCCTGCTTGTATCTGCTGATAAAATGAGGACAGAACCAAAGAATCAGGTTCCAAAGAAAAAAGCTGTTGCTTTTGTTTAAAGACATAGGAGAAGAAAGCAGCAGGAATGTTCCCTTTTCTGAGGCAACCCAAGTCAATGCAGCACTTGCAGGGGTATCAGAAACACCTCAGGCTACTCAAAGTGACAGATGAGTCAGGATGTAGACTCCTCCAGCCCTTCTGTCGATGGTATTTCTCTCTGAAGCTTAAGTAACCACTGACTCAGTGCGACTCATGTCCTTGTGAGAGGGCACTCATTGGAAGTGCAGGATCCTGGTCTCCAGGTTTTGGCCCCAAGGATTATTTTCATCTTTTGCATTAAACTTTTGATGCAATAAAATTTATCAACCAGCTTTGGAGCATAGAGCACTTCTCAAGACTTACCTAGAAGCAATTAATTTTTCTTATTTTTAGACAGAAATTTGATGCCTACTAGTCAAGAAGTATTCATAACTAAACCTCAGGGGAAAAGATAAACATAATCCTTCTGCATCAGCCTTGTGATACACTGCACTCTGAAAGACAGAGTCAGTATTTACAAACATCTAGGTTGTTTAAATACATCTTTAAGTACATCTTATCATAAAGCACAAAATTTGTCAGACACTCATTGGATTAAGCAATCCAACATTCATTCTCTAAAAGAGCCGTTTCTAATACATTTAGAGATTCTATTCTAGCATTACCTATGGATGTTAATTAATTCAGATATTTTTAAAACATTTTCTAAAGCCCTGAGCTGCATGATGCTGAAATAGATGTGACCTTATAGCCAGAGACTGTCACTCAACAAGCACTTGAAATTAAAGTCCTATGAATACCTGCTAGAGTAGCAGCAGCAGCTTTGCCACCTGTGAAAAAGTCTTCCTCTCTTTGAGACGAGCATCTCTACCCATATGGCTGTTCCCATGTATTCCTGATTTGCCTTCAGTAAGTATGTGAGAATGCCCTCACCTAAAGGTTAAGTCTCTCCCTCTCCTCAGCACACCTGTAAAGGGATTTTGCACAATCTAACTCACAGGTAATTCTTGCCACTGGTTGCTGTAGGTGAACAAAGTGGTGTGTTTGGAGAGCGCACAATGGAAACTGTTATCACTTAGTAATGCTGATAGAAGTTTGAATAGGTAAAACAGCGATAAGATGAAAGGATGCAAAGACTTAGTAAACAGAAAGCAAACAAAATCAGGTGATCTACTGACTCCCTAGAAGTTATATTCCAAACCAGTTCCAACTTCGTGATTTTTAAGCTTTCCTTTTGTAACCTGCTGCAACATTTTCCAAGGTAGATGACAGCCCTGTAGTCTCCTGACACTAGTCTTTCTTTTCCTAGACTTCTCCGAAGTAACCCACAGACCCATCTCCAGCTAATGGCCAGAAACTCATGCTGAGAGATACCAACCAAGTGCAGATGTGGTGCTTGCTATTCATCCTGTGGATACACTTATGGCATTTGCTCCTGTCTCTTCCACATCCAAATCTTTCCCCTCATCAAAAATTATTTTTTATTTCGATCTTGATTCAAATTGTGGCCAAATCCAGGAGACTTCTAGGTGAGACTTCTTCTCACCTTTATATACAGAAATAAAAAGAAATCAAAGCTTATCTTTATCACCAAAATCGTACAGCATAAAATGGTTGATAAGCTAAGCACAAACACTTTTTTTTTGCAGATCAAGGCATTCATGCATTCTTCCCAACAGGATGTACAAAGCTTTATATATAAAGCACGTGGGCACTGATGGATCTACACCAAAAAAACATTCTGTCTTAGCTGGCACTGCCACATGCTGATTTGAGAGGGAACATGGCATGACATGGAGTTTAATCTTTCTCACAGTTACTAAACCTGCTTAGTCTTATTAACAGTCTGGGCTCATGCTGTGGGGTTGAACTAAAAGTTTAGGAAGAATTTAAAGAATTCTTCTACATTAAGGAGAAAAGGCAGAACGGACTTCCAGGTGAGATGTCGAAGGCAAGTCACAGTGCCTTACTTAGTCAACAAGCTGAGCTTTAAATACAGGAGAAATCAACCCAATTCCCAGGCTTTCCTGAAGAAAATTTGACAGGACATGGCCTTGATAATGGGATATGAATATTTGACTATTTTTGCAATGGTAATTTTAAGTGTGAAAGCCTGTCGAAAAGAATGAGAGAGACAATTCTTACAAAACAGCTCACCATTCCACTCTCCTCAGTGTTAGGTGATTATAATACCTATCCAAATCTTCACACATTCACAGCAAACTTCCCAGGCATTCACCACCAACGACAAATGCACAACAAACCATGCATATAACCAATTTATACTGAAGTAACATACAACATGCCAGCACAATATAGTCAATTCAAATTTACACGCTGAATTTTAACAAGGGAATAACGTTCTTCACAGAACTGCCTCGAATGTTTTGAGAGATCGTTTTCAAATACGGTATCTACACACATTAGAAATTCAATCACTCAAAATAGACAGAGCGGCCGCTGCGCCAGAGTCCCTGTACAGCCAGTGTGCACCGAGGCGCCCAGCATGTCTGGATGCTCCCCAAACACAGAAGGGGCTCTTGAGTCGCCTATTATGGCCCGTTTTTCAAAAGGGACTTAAAATACAATAAAATACAATACAATAAAATACAATACAATAAAATAAAACTACAAAAGGAGGCATAAACAGTATTTACCCGCTGCTCAGTCTTCGAGCCAGCCAACCTGCCGGCCAGCAGAATGAGCTGTTGACAAAACACAGCCTCTATTTAAGTCGCAGCTCCGGGCAGCGGCAGAGAGGAGCCGCCGGTCTCCCCCCGCGCCCCCGAGGGACGCTGCCGCGGTCTGCGCCCGCACCGGCTCCGACCCCCGC
Organism: Sturnus vulgaris; assembly: GCF_052056855.1. Classification (NCBI taxonomy): domain Eukaryota; kingdom Metazoa; phylum Chordata; class Aves; order Passeriformes; family Sturnidae; genus Sturnus; species Sturnus vulgaris. The sequence goes on along the minus strand of NC_142283.1, from coordinate 69,602,752 downwards.
CGCGCCCCCGGCGCCGCCGCCACCTGTCCCCAGCCCCGGCCGAGCCCCGAGCAGCGCGACAGCAGGCAGGCAGACTGCGGGGGGCTCCCCCAAAATCCCCGCCGCCGCGCTGGGTCCCGGCGGGGCTGCCGGCCCCCCCCTCCGCCCCTCCCGGCCGGCACCTCCCCGGGGCGGGCAGAGCGAGGGAGGGATGGAGGGAACATCCATCATCGCGCCCCTCGGGCCGCCCCCTCCCAGGTGCGAGCGGCCGGGAGCGGGCGCCCGGCGCGGTCCCGCACTCACCCGGCGCCGCCCGGCCGTGCCCTGAGGGCGCCGCATGCCGCGGGTGCGCGGCGCGGCCCAGCTCCGGCGGCGGCAGTGCGCAGCGCCGACAGGAAGGAGGGATGGAGCCGCGGAGGGAGGGAGGGAAGGAGGGAAGGAGAGGGAGGGATGGAGGAGCGGGGCTGGCGGGCTGCCCGCGGGAGGAGCCTGCGCCGCGCACCGCCCGCCGCCGCCCCCGGCCCTGCCCCGGGCACCACCGCCTCCCGCCGCCCGGCTCGGCCCGGTTCGGCCCCGCTGCCGCTGCCCCGGTGCTGCCGGCGCCATGGGCCGGGTGCGGGGGCCGAGCTGCCGGGGACGCCGCAGCGCCGGCGGTGTGCCTGGGTCCCCAGCGGGCTGTGGCGAGCTGTGGGGAGGGCGAAGGCGCGGGTCTCGACTGAGCCTTGCGGGTTTTCTCTGTGACACGGTCAAATACCCGTTATAGAAAAGTACCTTGAATACTTCCAGCGCTGCCAGACCTCCAGGGCTGGACGCAGCGGGCCTGGCCCCAGACGCAGGCGACTCTTGATTAATTTTATCTTTGAATTTGCCACTAGTTTTTGAGGTCTGAGACTTGACCTCCAGCATTTCTTTGAAGCCACAATTGTTGCATGTCAGCCTCTCTTTTAAATTAAACTTGAAATCCTCACAATGCCACAGTCTCAAGAGTCGGGCAATTTAAAAAAAAAATCTGCCACGAGACCCATAAAATCAGAAGAGCTGGCAAGCCTGTGGCTCTTCTCTTGTGCCCCAGTCAACCACAGGAGAATGGGGAGAAAAAGTGAGTGCTGGATTTCGTTGTATTTTTCTGCTCACTTTTCCTAGTGCAGTTTTCCAAGTTGCTGCAGATTGTTTGTCTCACAACCCAGATGACGGAGAACTGCAAATACTTGTATGGAATTCCTCGGCCAGACTTGTGTCCCAGGATGGCTGAGTAGATGATTTTAGGTCCCCAAATCAAAACTCACTTGCCATTCTGCCCATTGCCTGCACAGTCTAAGTGAACACAGGCTGTTCTGTAGAGAAGAAAGCTGCCACTGCTCTATCTCCTTTCCAGCATTTTCACTTGTACAGACAGAGCTGGAGCTTCAGTAGACCAGCAAGATGAACTTGAACCTTGTGGTTCAGTCATGCGTCAAGATACATGACTTCAGATCTGTTCTTGCTCAAGAGCAAGAACGGCCTTGTCTTCACACTTGTCTTCAGGCCTTGAGCCCTGAGACACTTGTCTGTATGTTGGCCTGTGTCATCTCAAGAGGAAGAATTAAGTCTCCTCATACACCTACCATCCCTGGATTATTTTAAAGAATTTGAAGATTTGAAGAGGCTTGAAGAAAATTGAAGATTTGATTTGAAGAGAAGCCATGGGCTGTGAATCCCAAGCAGAATATTGATGTGCACTGAAACACTCACAACTCCAAGTATGGACAGACTTTAAGACCCCTATTAGGGATCTTCTATTCAGTAGATTTAAGCAGTTGCCTTTCCAGCAAATCAGTCACAGTACTAAATCTCTCCTCACTGGAAAAGGCTGCTTGATGGCTCATTCTGTGGTGAAGATTTCACTGCAGGCACAAAGAGGTTTGAATTGCCAGGTGCCTAAGAACATTTTTCCATTTAGTTCCCCTTCAAGCCCAGGAATCCTTCTACTTTCTTTTATGCAAAAGCAGCCAAATCACAATAAAACTGGGAATACCCATAGCACCACAAGGTTTGAGGAGAAGGTGGCCATTTAATTGTACACACCTGTTCAAGGGAGGAGTGCCTCTGTCTTTGTTTCCAGATCTCATTAACTGGAGCATCTAAATCTCATGAGGATGTAGCATGCACTTTGTGCCATGCATGACACACACAAATGCAGGTTTCCATCCATAAAAATGACACGAGAACTGTCTTTTAAAGGCATTGAAAGTGTTAAATGAAATTGTACCACCCTCCTTTTCTGCAGCTTATGCTATTTCAACTCTAGTAAAGGCGCTCCCAGGCATCTCATTTGTCAGAAAACCCTGTGCCATGTACATGATATATGTACATGTACACTTAAGTAGTGGTAGAAGATTTGGCAAATTTTCTAGATCACAAAATCAAGCAATAGTAATCTTTACTATTTTCTCTTTTTAATTAGCCAGATAGTTTCCCTGTTACAGGAGCTGTATATTTGAGTTTTGTTTAAGGAGAAAAGTGTGGTTGTGAAATTAGCAGAGGCATCCAGAACAAAACAGAGGTAGCGATAGTTCCTGAAGTTGTTTTAATGTTTTAGATATTGTAATAATGAGTCAGTTTTCAGTGACACAATTGGAAGTTGAGAGACAGAAATTTCTCGGTCTGGTACAATTTACGACAAGCCTATATAACACAAGTTCCAAGAAGATAAGACTGCAGATGGTTGGTATCAGTTATCTCTTTTTTTTTATACAATGAAATATATTAATTTTAATATAAACCTCTCCTAGATAAACGAGTGGCCTAATTACCCTGCTACTTCTGATCTTCAGTAAATATGCTATGCATGCATCCAGTCTCATCATGATGTCTTCTCCATAAAATATCATAGCTGCTATATTTTATGAGGAAATTTGTCTGTATAGACTACATGCACGAAGGCCATTTATTTTGTTTCCTGCCTTATCTCTGTTTTCCAGAAAACTGAAGGACAGATGCTGGAATGCACAACTCTGTCTTTATATAGTCAGTGTAGGATCTTGTCATTGATGTCAACAGCAGCAGGGCTGTGCCTTTCAACACTAATGTTTTGGACACTAAGAGGGAGAGGTTTAAATCCTTATGGGAAGTAAGTTAGCTTTAGTTTATCTTAGTCTATCTCAGGGCTTAATATTACTTAGAGAACAACAGATCTGCTGTCTAGGTCAGAAAAAAGTTCTTGAGGCAAGTAATTCCAAATGAAAGTGAGAAGTCCAGCTAGGAAATTTTCATTAATGAGAGTTTCCTGGAGCCATTTAGTCTTGTGTTTAAGGGTGTGTTGGTTATTTATGGCAGAGAAAAGGAACGGATATGTTGATGTTCTGGAACTTTTCCTTTGTGCATTGTTTCCCGTTTCACAGTTGTATTTGGCACCCACTTTCCTCCAGCCAATAAAGAATATTAAAGAACTTCCTTTGCTGAGAAGTTGTGTGCACATTTTACAAACCATACAGTTTAACCAGAAGTATGAAAGGTAGTACTTCTACCAGTGTTTACAAAAGCCAGAAATTGCAAATATATAGTATTGCCAGCAAAGGTCTGCCAATGGTTGTTTTTATGGGCTATCTGTTCCTGTTTTCTTTAAAGCAAAATTATATAATACAACCAACAAAACAAATTTGGGTCTGACTGAATGTGGTCAGGAAGGCCAATAACAAAACTCAGATTGGCTGTGATAAACGCAGGAGTAACCTCTGTTCACGCCAAGAAAAACCTCGAGTACTGGGGATAGTGCATGTATTTTTATGCATTTACAAAGCAATAGTTCTTTCCTACTAAGTCTCAGTGGAAGCATCTCGTGTTGTCAAGCCGACACAAAGCTTTTCTTGGAAATGAGGACACTGACCTCAGAGAAATAAACACTTGCTAATTAATAATTTTCAAATACAGAGCATTTTCGTCATCATTAAAGACCTATAAAACCAGGGACATGTTGGCAATATGTTGCTAAAGGGCTTGAAAAAATTCCCTGGGCTCTCTTGTCTGTAGGAAAACTATGCAGCCCATTGTGAGTTTTGTGTTTGTAGGGAGAAAGAATGAAGGACTTTGATCTACTGACCTGCACTAACTTTGATAGTGCCATGAATTTAAAAAGAAATGGGAAGAAAACCAGTACTTGCCAAAACCAATTAAATTTAATGCACTCAAATTCCTTTCACTGGGAAAAAAAATCTACCTCGGATGCCTGGGAAATACATGGTGTTGAAATACTGGATTCACTGCCAGTAATAGTACCCTTATTGTTGGCAGTTAAAGTAAAGCTTTGCATTGCAGAGGTGATAGGAGATGGATTACATTGTCACACATTGCCAAGTGCCAAGATTTTTGTGTCTAACCAGGGCATTTATGTGTAGGACAGAGGACAAGGGTACCAGTCTTCACTGAGTACCTTGGGTCCATCTTCACTGGCAACTACAAAAAATTCTTTTGAACAGACCTTTTATATCTTCCTGAGTCAAGCAGCTGTACAATGATCTTGCCTCAGACCCTCCCATGCCTTACCCTACATAACCTTTGGAAAAGTTTCTGCTCATCATCTTCTGTACTCATTTTCACATCTTCATGGCTGCTTCTGCCTTCCTGTTGAGAAGATGTCGTCTGAGCCCATGTTATCAGAGCACAGTTTTGAAGGGGTGATGAGTAGCCTGTGCTAAGGGAACTGAGCTTTTGGTCTTGTGATCTTGATGTAACCAGCACGCTCCTCACCAATGCTTGACTTGAGTACAGTTGTTCATGCCCATTGTGTCCAGTTATGCTCATTCTTTCCACCCTTGCTCTAGTGTGGCTTCTGATGCTCCCACAAGCAGGCATTTCTATTTGTATTTCATTCAGCCAAGTCTTAATACCTCAGTTAAACATGTCTACAGGGGCTACAGAGAACTGATGCCTGAGAAGGAACTTGGTGCTGAAGTTCCCCTGCTACAACAATCTCCATGCTGTAACCAATTAAGAGATGCAGGCCTGCTTTTCAATCTAAGCAACTGTACCATCCTACAGGTGGTTGTACTGCAGTGTAAAGTACAGCATATGCTTAATCATCACGTTGGATGCATCATATTGCTGAGTGTAATACAGAAGCATGAGAGGTCAGTTGTTGGGACAGTGATATAGGACACAGAAGAGTTCTTGGGAAGGAATAAAGCTAAATACATTTTTGAAGAAACACCAGCAAATGGTAACAATCTTGCTGATTGTGGAAGAGATTGATGAAATCAGTCCTAGAACTGTGATTTATGGATATGAAATTGAAGAGGCCTGTTTTGTACAGTAGTGGAAGGGCCTAATTACATAAGAAAAAAGAGGTTTATGAGAGTCAGAAGCAATTTAGATTTGTAATAGCCAGAGAAGCATGGAAATCTGAAAATAAAAGATACCAAGAACATCTCAGACATTCATATGCTTGTAATTTTACAAGGCCCTTCACTGGCTCCCTGACAGCAGCATATCACATTCAAACATCCTGTCAACCTTCCTGTAAGAAGCAACTATGCTTCTTATTTCACAACTCTTTGTCGCTGTTGTGTTGTCTCTATTTCCAGTGCAGTGCCTTTCCTGGCAGTCACACTTTTCTGATCACCAATTTAGCAGCTAGATATTGCCATGCTTTATCTATTTATAGGAGATCTCACCAAGAAATGCCCTCTGTACTACAAGGATTTGTAAGTCGTTGCTTCAGATTTTCTGTGCGTCAGTCCATGGCCTGAACATGTCTGATGAATGTTGGATGAATTTGAAGTACTGTAAGCTGTTATGAACTTTAGATGCACTCCAGTGCTGATCTCCACATCAACAGGAGCCATTCAACCAGAATTCATGTAACTCAAGCTGAGCTACCAGTTTCAGTGAATCCTGAGTAAGTTGGTAGAATTTTCAAAATTGTCCTTGCACAGAGCTTCCAGGCAGCAACACCCTCTCCCCACATTGAACTGTATCCAGGGAAAGAAATATGATTTCTCCAGCACTATCCTTGGATGGGGTAGTTAGCCCACTCACTGCTTGGAAGCAAATTTCTATTACATCAGCATAGAAGTAGCAAGAAAAAGAGAGTTCAGCTGGAGAGGAGATAGAGATATGTAACAAATGCTTTTCAGGAGAACAGGAAGTTCTGTATTCACATGGTTCGCAGCATTCCTCCTCTCAGTCTTTCCATGTCATTTTTCAGATGTGGGTTTCAATACTTCTTAACACAGGGCATCAGAGCTTAGGATGTTATAGATGTTATTCAACAATACGCAAATAAGATGCCTCATCATATCCTTAGAGGATATGATGGCAAAATGCAGTTATTAGAAGCAACTTTGTCCTAACTGGGCCAGACATAAGAAATACTGTTTTTTTGGTTCATTTACCCTTGTTAACCACAGTTCTCTTGTAGGCTAATAAAAGGTCTGCATTTGAGCACAAACCGAGGTGCTAAGTTTAGTAAAGCAGGTAATTCCTGCATATTTGGAAGTCAGGTTGAAAAAAAATTTCATAAAAGCAGAGAATTGTTTGCATGAGGTTAATTACTGCAGCAAATTCTGTATCTATTCTAGGAGTTTCCATCAAGGTGGACCTATTTTTGTTCTCAGCTTTGTTTTTATTATTGTACAGAAATAACTCTATAATGACATGTAATTCTAACCTAGTGTCCACTTAATTACATATCTGTGTTCATCCTTACATCCTCTCGTCTGGTGTAAAACAAGCACTTTTGTTTTCAGTAGTTTGAAGACTAATGGCAATTTTACTTTGCCTCTGCATAACCTGGTAAAGCCAAAGGAGCTGCCTGCCCAGGGCCTGATTTTTTTTAGCATCAGTGCTGCGAGGCTGAGCTTCTTCAGGCAGAGAACAATTTTCTGGAAAACACTTTTTAGAACACGTGTGGACAGCAGTGGAGATACCAGAAATGTACGTACATGCTGAAAATTGTGTGACTGAGCATGCTTTGTCTTGTTCCCATTTTTGGCCAAGCTGGATGTCTAGGCAGCTTCATTCCCCACTGGGGTCACATGGGATGCAGACCAACCAGGAGTCACAGAACCACATTTGTCAGCACTGTGCTAAAATTGATTCTCTTTCACGCTTGTCTGTGTTCTGTCCTCCAAACTCTGAAACACAGTACACCTGGGAGGCTGCAAAGCACATTCTTCAGACAGGTGCTATGAGTGCATGACGCACAGGCTTATACATGTTAATGAGTTGATGCATGTGTTGGCCTAGATTAGGGTTTGGCAGGTACTTTTTCTGCCACCAGTATGAACTTCAGCATCCATCATATGTCTCTTATTCTGTGATCCTGCATTGTGTTAACATAATGTTTTACATACATTCACACAGTAACAGAGACTGAGGAAACAATTACTTCTTTTTTATTTTTTCCCTTTTTTTCTTCTTTTTTTTTTCCTTTGTCTCTTTTTTTCTTTTTCAGGTTTCCTTTTTCCTTTTTTTTTTTTTTTTTTTAATTAACCTCCTCTCAGGTTATTTTTTAACTGAATAGATTTCTTCCTGTGAGCTACACTGAGTACAAACATCAAGCCTCTGGAAGGCTGGTAGGAGGTAGGAATAAACAGGAATAAACAGCCAAGGGCAAAAGTTAAAAGGCTATAGGGCTGGAATTAACATCCAAGGGCAGAAGCTGAAGGAGCACTCCTGCTGTGTGTAAAACCACAGTCCTGGGCTCTAGGCTGAGGTTAGTCTGGTGGAGGTGCTGAGTTCAAAGTTCAGCTTTCTGCCCTAGCCATTGGATTGGAATATTTCAGGCACAGCCAGGGACTCAAGCACACTTGCAATAGCCAGGATGGACTGACAATAGTAACCTGAGGAAAAAATAGAACTTGCCTTCTGTCTATTGTCTGAAGCACCACAGTTGAGGGAGGTGAGCTATGTCCCTAGTTGCAAAGATCATCTGGACTCTTCTCTTTGTGAGCCCAAATCTGAGCATGACAGCAGTGCTCACCCTCCACAAAACTCTACATCTCACTTGGATGCCAACTGGAACAGGGAAACTAACTTGCCTGGGAGGAACACCTGACTTTGAGGAGAACATACATGCCAGAAGATTTTATTAGGCTCCTAACATCGATTTTAGATGGTAGTTCAGTGAAGCCCCAGTAAGGATCTTTGGTTTTGTCATGCTGGTTGTTGCAATCTCTAAGTCCTGAATGCCTCTTCAGCCTGTGCCTGTTCCCTCTGTAATGCGTGGGACTGCTGTGAAATGCAGCCTGGGGCTGAACATGCTGAATTACAGGCACTGCAGCACTTGGCATTTTGATGTTCCTCACCATTAGATAGGCTGCTAGCTCTCCTTCACTTTAATGAAAATTGCAAACTTAAAAGTCAAGGTCCTGACACACTCTCTGCTGAACCTAAAATGTATAATAAAAAAATCCACATAGGCATCTAGTGAACAGGGGAAAAGGCTCGCAGGAAGCAACCTACTGAGCCCAGAGCACTTGTTCTAGCCAAAAGGAAATTCCTGTTGTTTCATTTGTTTTCTCAGTTTTTCTTTCCTCTACACAGCTCTGTAAGCTGAGGTTTTGTTGTCTTTCAACTTTTGTGTACCAACAGACAGCAATTCCACCATGCCTTGTTCCAGACCCCTGGCCATACATGCAGTCTTCCCTCTTGTGCCTGTAGTTGGCAAAACTGATGCCAAGGAGGACTCTGAAAGTTTCAGCCTGTTAAGATATAGAATATACGCACTGTGTGAAGTCACATTTAGATGGAGTGTCCTTTTGCTTTGGAGATGATAGTATCGACATAAATCTTTTGTGTCACGTCTTGCCCTACCTACTCAACAGTTCTACTCAAGCCTCACTTAATTGGCATTTCTGGCCCTGAAACCCTCTCTTGGATTTAAACACCAGGGAAATTTGCAAGGGATAAACAACAGATGCCATCATGTATATGCATACAGGCTTTAAGGCTTGATTGGGAAGACCTGGAGCGAAATGGGGAAGGGTGCCCAGAGGCTTTCCCATGCCCCCAGGCTGCTCTGGCCGCCTCCTTGGGCTAGAGGGCACTGTCCGCTCTGATCCTGAAGCACGGGGCATCCCTTAAAACCAGCAGGGGAGCAGTGGAGGCAGAACGGGCTGAAGCAGGAGTGAAGGTGGTTGTGCAAACAGTAGTGCCTGGGTACGGAGCGGGAAGTGCAAACTTCTGGTCCCTGCTCCAGGGCATGATTTTTTTTCGTTGTGTTCGGGTGGAGAAACAGTGCGTTTTCCACACAGAACGGTGAGGCTTTCTCAGAGAGCTGGGAAGAAACTTCTATTTGCCCCTGACAGTCACACTATGATTCACTCTGTCCCTTATTACAGGCAACAACCTTGACAACTCTCTTGTGCAATCCTACCACTTTCCCGGACTTCACGGGAACACAACCCTTTGTGTTGAGCTATTTCAGAATGGCCTGACTCCTCCCACCCGCAGAAGAGAAAGCCTGGACAGAAAGACTTGCTGAAACTCCCACTTCTTCGACACTAACGTAAGATGTGCCATTAACATGTTTTCTTTTGACGTCCAAGTGGTAAAAACTTCTCCCTAGCCCTTCCCACATCCAGAGGAGGCAGAAGTTACAGTAGCTGTGGGTATGTGCCAACCAAAGCTCTGCGGCAGTGAGAAAGGTGACTCGGGAATTAAGAGCTGGCTATTCTGTTTCCAGCTGGGAATACAGAGCAGCGCTGTCCTGCAGTGATAGCAGAGCTAGCATCTCACAGCTCCAGTGCCCACAGCCCCAGAGAGAGGCTCTGGTATTAGGAGATAAGCTTATATGCTGCACAGATGACAGTGGTTACATAAATCATTGCTTTTTTTGGCAAGAAGTGGTTGCCAGAGAGACTGCAGGCTGCTGTTATTGCACATGGATGTGAAGTTTGTTCTGGTAGTGTGACTGGCTCCGACTCCAGAAAGAGGGAGTGTACCAAAGGCTTCAGGGGGAATTTGTACCACTTTGGCCTGTGGGATGGGTTCTCACAGCTGGTAAGAAGTACAACAATAACTCTACTTCCAAAGGGAGCTACTCAGCTCAGTCTCAGACTGACCCAGAAACAAACATTTCAGTTTTAGAAGAGAAAATCTGGGGGCAGTCTTACCTTAAACACTAAAAATTGTTAGTTTTGCCGGCTGCTACAGCTCTGCCCTGCTTTCTGTCCTTGTTTTGATTGGATAGTGTTTTTTAGGTTATTTTGTTCAGCCCTTTCTTATGAAGGTCATAGTCTGTGGTGCCTAGTGTCATAGAAATTTCCAGGGAGCTAGCCCCCATTCTATCCTGCAGCAGTCACTGACCAAATGTGATGCTATTCTTACCTTTTGAGATAAACCACAAGCTGCAGAACCAACCCACTAAATAGCCTCCCAGAGATGCCTTAAATTTTCTCCTCTAATTTCAGCACTGTACAGAGAAATAACTTTCATGGAAATCTCTGTACTGGAAACAAATGGGAAGCATGGCACGCTAAAGATTAGAGAGGAAGGGTTATCTTTGTGTTTAGCTAGTCATTTGCAGCTTACAGCAGTTTGGGAGGATAAAGCTATGTAGCTGTTAAATTTTATTAAGGGATATAAACCAGCTCCATTTTTGCTAGCATGTATGTTTAATATCAAATCTGGCCAGGCAAAGTGACAAATCCCTTGTCTTTGATGTATTCAGGAGCATATCAGGCCTGTGCAAACCTTTGCTGTCCATTTCAGTGGGAAAAGCACTCTATACCATAAGACCTGTACTCTCAAAAAAGTTTTCCTGAAAGAGATGAACAGAGAGGATAACTGTAGTGACATTATCGCTAGAAAGATTGTTAGTTTACCATTATGACTCTTTCTTCCCCATAATTTTATTCCTAAAAACCAGTTAATTATGTTTAAGGGGTGTGTGTTAATGCTTGCTTTGGAAACAAATGTAATTAATATATAATCTGTGATTTTACAATTTTGTGAAATTAATGCAACACTGGATTCGATGCATTTTGATTTTTCTGGATGAAGGGTTTTATGCATGAAAACTTCTTTTGTTAGTCAAAAGCAAACAACACTGGGCAGCTTCTGAATAATCTTTATTATTATTAATTAATAATTGCTGATCAATCTATATCCAAAATGCAATCAATATCCAAATTTCACATATCACTTCTGTTATAAAACTTAGTTTTCTTTTTGTTCCTGTCTGGTAAATTTTCTATATTCTTTTGATTTATTCTTGTAAAATAATAAAAAACTATCTGAGTTTTACAAAACTCAGAAAGAGAGGCAGCAAATGCTCCATTAAGCGACTATATTCCACAACATTTTACTTTTCCAGTCTGTCATTTTTGTGACCTTCAAAATCTCCTATTTAGGCCTAATAAGTTCTGAAGAATGAACCTATAGCATTTAAAATAACCCAAAATTATTTAGATAATGAAGAATCTGTGTCATTCTATGAACACAAGAGGACCCCCATGAAACTATTTTTATATGACTCCTTCATGCAGCAAAATCCAAGGTCGTGATAGCTTGTGAAAAGCAAGAGAAGTTAGGCAGATCCAGACCTAGAGAAAAGAAAACATGTAGAGCTGCCTTAGGCATCTGCAGTCTCTACTTCCCTGATGCTCTTTGGAGTGTGATCCTCTTGACATGATTTTGATGACAGGAGCTTGGAATCTCTACAAAGTACATCTTTTGGCACTGATCTCTCAGGTTTGCAAGAGACATATAAAATACTGTGTTCTTGGTTTCTCAAGGAAGTCATAGGACTGTCTTGGGGTGTTCCAGTATCCTTAAGACATTTACCCATTTTCCCACTGCTTCAGAAGAACACAACTGAAACCACTATTTGTCCAGGGAATGTGTGAGTCGATTGGTATTTTGTAAAATCCAGCAAAAAGCATTTTCTCTACTCCTAACTTTTGCTAGGAGGACTTTTCTGACACATATTTGTGAAGGTCTGCATAGCCAACAAACAAATAAATGAGCAGGAAGAGAGAGTAGTGTGGAAATAGGAGAAGTCACTGTAGAAGCACTTGGCATGAGCAATAAAAGTTAGATGAGAGCTCCTGTGAGTGCTGGCTGAAAGAAATAGGGACTTAGGAGCTGTGGGAGAGAATCCTGTTGTTAGAGGCTGATGAACTCAGGAATACAGGCTTACTGGGGTCTTTGCACATAAACTAGGGTACATCACAAAAGGTCTGCTACTACCTTCTTCTCTGAATATGAATCATCTACAACAGCCTAAATTTTGTTGCTCGGGTGAAGTGGGGGACCTGAGAGGACATTTTACTTGTAAGGCTCATAGAACATTTACAGTAATTATAGGATACATGAATCTTAGGACTATCCTAGATACAAAGTATAACTCCTGAACACTGAACAGGTGCTAAATGTCATATCTTGTTTTCAACCTGAATGGTTGCTACGACAGCCCAAAGAGCTGGCAACTGAACTGAAAACTTAAATACAGTCCAGTCTTCGTCTACAAGTAAGTCTCGTATAAGATGTTTTGAAGAGATTTCAGGGATTTCCTCTGCTGCACTCAAATGATTTAGAAATGGCAGCATAAATGACATGAGAAGTAATTTTCACAGGCAGTTTCTGTGTTGGAAACAGTAATTGGAAAGCATGGGGCTATAGTGGTTAAGGTGCAAAGGTGGAAGATTACTCACAAGACAGTGACCACAGATTTCCAAATCTAGTGATTATTGAATTCTGACATGAAATATTTTTGCCACTGAGCTCAGCCAAATATGATAATCACTGTAAAGACAAGGAGATGTATTTTAAAACTGATGAGCTCTTGTTTCTGGAATCACTGACCAACAGTTTTGAGTTGAGATGCCCCTTCTGAAGTAATGTGAAAATGCTTAAATAAGAAAATCAAGCAAAAAGAAACAGATGGGGAGTAATAGAGGGGCAAATACATCCAAATGCGCCTATCACCAACTTCTGAATACAACCATTTTCATATTAGAACAAAGGAAATGTATTTTTAAATAATTAGAAACAATAATTAGATGTCCATATTCTGTTACAGAAACTGTCAAGATCCTGATGTAGAGCTGGAAATTTCAATGCAGAAAGAAGGCTAAAAATAATTTGTAAGAATGAACTGAGGTGATTTGGCCAGCTTTTCTCTTTTTCTTTTTCTTTTTCTTTTTCTTTTTCTTTTTCTTTTTCTTTTTCTTTTTCTTTTTCTTTTTCTTTTTCTTTTTCTTTTTCTTTTTCTTTTTCTTTTTCTTTTTCTTTTTCTTTTTCTTTTTCTTTTTCTTTTTCTTTTTTTCTTTTCAGCAATAATCCTACTTTTTATGTATTCTGCTTGTGATTTTTTAAGAACACATTACCACTGACTTCTCCTGAGTGACATAATTTGATAGACTTGAGCATTCAGTATTTAGTGATCCCACATGATTTTCATTGGAGTCAAATAAAGAAATGCACTGGTGATTTTCACAGATAAAGGCTTAGAATAAGGTTAGAAATTTTGAATGTTTTCATGTTTAGTAACACAGACAGGTGCCAGTTTGAATGTCTGAAAAGCCACATGTGTAAATGTGCAAAAAAATTCCTTTTAAAGACACTTGTATTGTACATTAAGATTATCAGCAAGATTGTTAATATGAAACGTTTATTAAATTATGTTTATGCTGTTTATTTCCTATTAAAAGTATAAGTCTAGAGCATATTTTGTAGAAGTCTATCAACTCACACAGGAAATTACAATGATAACATGACCTTGAACTTGTAAGGGGGTGAAAAACCTTTTCTTAAGTCCTTGATCTGAAAATTGTGATCTGCTCAAAGTTCGTTTGTTTGAGAGATGATGCCTGCAGCAACAGATGGAACCTCCCGAGGAAGCCTGAGTATATTCAAAAGCTTCCGAATGATTCCAGTAAAAGCTCTTGTACAGAAAGTTCCAGCTCACTTCTTGTTTACTTGGTTAGCTGTTGTAGAGGAGTCACATAGGATTTCCCTAACAAATCACATGTTCTCATATTGCGGCATCCTTGAGCCAAATGCATAGAAAACCTTGGGTAACCTTTTCTTCTTCAATATACACAGGGAGAAGTAATCTGTTTTCAACATTTTTGGCCCCTGCATTACATAGATGATGGCCAAATAATGACCTATTTCAGCATATTTCCTCCTCTGAACAGTATCTGTATAATTTTCTCTCAGTGTTATCCTTAACAAACTGGAATTTATAAGTAAGAGGTTCACACGTGTAGTAACATAACATTAATGTAGGTTTACAATTTTGAGTATTAGTTCACAAGAAATTACTCTGTTCCAGATGCTATGAGCTATTTTCCTACAGAGAGACAAACAGAACTGAGGGTGGAAGAGGCTTTGAAAGAGTTTTTGAAAAGTCTGGCTTCCAATATCTGCTTCTTTCTTAGGCGCTTCAAAGTCACACATGGCCTCGCCCTTGAGCATTTGGCTTTCATAACTAATTCTCTGAGCACTGAGAGCAAGTGCTTTCAGTCAGTGTTCTTATTGCAAAAGATGCCTAAATATAGTCAATACAAAACCAGAACAACACAGATTTCTCAGATTCCTACTAGAATGTGTTAAGTTGAATGCTTGTCACATGAAGGGGAGATCTGAATTCTAACCCCTGCTCCAAGGACTGTGCCTTGAATTTGTTCACTATTTAACAAAAATAGACCTCTAAGCAGGACCAGAACCCAGGGTTCCATTAGTCTATGAAAGTGCTACAATTACTGAATTAATGCTGTCTTTTTCTTGCTTGGTGAGACCCAAAGTCTTTCTACAATGATGACTTGGCTTTCACAGAAGGAGTAAAAAAAGACATCAGTTGTCTGTGTCACACACACTGTTAAGGAATACCTGCCTTGTATCTGCAGTTGTTTACCAAATGTGTAAAATAGTTTGGGTCATTAGTTTCTTTACAGTTTACAGAAAAGAGAGCTGCACTTACACTTCAAAGTACTCATGGCATTGAAAATATAATATATATTCTGACCAATCATAATAAATATACAATTTCCAGTTAACACTGTCTTGCTGACTTGTGCAGAAAAGTTTATATAGGCTTTCCTGTAATATCTATGAAAGATTTTCATTCTCCTTGTAAAGAGAAGGGATAGCACACTTATGACTCCGGCAAATAGGAGAGAAGGCAATAAGAATTTTTACTGATGTTTAGAGGCACCAGATTTTTCATTACACTTTTTATTTTCACTGATGTCACCCTCACTAACTTGTGCTCATACCACATGTAAAACAGAACCCATTTAAATGCAATTTATTCTTTTTAGAAGACTGTTATGATATATTTTTTATTTGCTTCATTTTGTGCAGAGTAACTCAGAAAATATGTTAACGGTGGCTTTCTCACAAGTCTTCTTCCACGGAAGGCATTGACACCATTGACACCACAACAATATCGATAATGATAAAATGTGTCTTTAAGAACAGCAACTATTCACTCCAGGATTTCATGTTAATACTAAAGGCTTTGTTCAAATCTTTGTCATGGAGAAGCTCCCTTTGAATCCAGTGGGCTTTGGATAAGTTCCTTGGATTCTGGGGCCAGAAAATTTTCTTCACAAACATAGATTCATTGACTTGGACAGGTACCTGCAGAGAAGCCATGGTACGTTCTCAGTAGGTGACAAAAGTTGCACGAAGAGGAATTTCAGTCATTCAGTGCTGATAAAAGCCTAAATAACCAGTCTGTGACCATACTAGAGGCCAGGGTTGTCTGGTGCAAACTAGGCACCTAATTCTTATGAAATAAATAAAGTATTCCCTCCATCATACTTTACCTTGAAATACTACCAGAAGAGAAGCTCTAAACTATTAAAAAAAAAATACTGGAAAATATTCCTTCTCTTCAAAGAATACTTTGCTCCCCAGGTCAATAGTTCAGATACTCATTTCCAAGGTGATCTGTGCAAGTTTTCAGTGGCCTTCTCACAGCCTTCCGACATTTGTACAGCACTGAAGAGTTAATGTCTTCAGTAACTTTTTCATTTTTGCAAAGCATAGACTTTGCAAAAACACAGCATTTTGTTTAAATAATGTGTTTAGTTCTCCTAACCAACAGAAATTAAAGGTTTTGGAAATCATGTCAAGCTCGCTGTATAGACTGTGCACAAACTTTGTGGTTGCTTTTGTGTCCTCAGTGACTCACCCAAAGCTGTTTTTGTATTCTTAAAATATAGATTTAGCTTCTACTTTGGTTCTACTTTTATAGTAACATTTGTTGCACTCTGTCTTCAAATCTGGAAGGTATTTGTAAAGTAATATATCTTCTCTCTGTTCCTCTCACTGTTTCCAGAAAGTACTAGCATATCTTTTATTTCTGTATTCAATTGTAGATATAACTTAGCACAAAGGTAAGTTAAAGAAATAATTCTGTTATAAAATCACTTACAGGAGAGAAATACCCTTCTCTAGATTTCCAAGACAAAATGTGCCACTTTCTTCAATAGTTTAATGAAAGAATATGGAATAAAGAGTTTGGCAATCAATAGTAATAAGCTGCATTTGAATGGAGAAGGACAGGTTATACACTCTTCTTCAGATAATTGGAAAGCATCCTTAAGCATGAGCATCCAAAACTTACTCATGGCCTTGAAGTTAAAAATTTACTACTTTTCCCAATTTTGGGCATGTGACATGGTTGCATTAGGAAAACTGCAATGTAACTTCATAGCTCATATTGCTACTGAGATTTTATTTGGCTCCAGGCATAATGTTTTAAATATAAGAACCAGGAACTGATTCTGGTGAATTATTTTTCACTACTCTATATTTCAGGGCAGAAGTAGGTGCATTTTCATACTTAGGCAAAAAGCTAGAATCGTCAGAAAATAAGTGGGAAAGACTTTTCCTTCATAATGGCAATTAAATCTGGCTCGAAATCCACAGTGCTTGATAATTCTGGGCAGATGAGCTCCTGCAGCAGGCACGTAACAAATGAGCAGTGAAGTACATCTCAATTCTTATTATTACTTTCAATCCTGTCTGTGTGGCCAGCCCAGCAGTACAGTTTGCATGACAAGCGCAGCTCACTTTTGCCTCAGAGACACCTGGATTGGACATGCTCCTCATCTTTTTTCACTCGGGAAATACATTCAAACATCTGTTTTAGCTGAAGTAGAACCGCTTAAAACATAAGGCTCCTCCTTTGTTTATTTTGAGACCTAGTTGAGTGAACTCAGGAATTAAGTAAATGGTGATATGCTTAGGGTCTGGGCTGCTCACCATTTGGCAGACTGTAATCACAAGGTACTCGTCTGTTGCACGCCTGTCTCCTATGGCGTGTGGGAATGCCTGCGAGGCAGAAATCTCTGCTGGTGGTCCATCTCATTCCCACATTCTTCTGCCTTCCCCCCTTCGTTGATTTAGAGATCATAATGACTCATGGATCCTCAGTTTGCCCCAAACTCCTTCTGCTAGGGCACATTTTTTGTGTAGCTGGTCACACGTATTAAGAACACAGTTTTAATTTAGTGTTTCCACTTTGCTTCCTTTTGATTGACCAGCCTCAAGCAGCAGCGGAAGAGTTTTACCCAGATGCTTCTTGGTCTGCCCTGTGTCATCTTAACCACACACTTTGACCACTGAAGCTATGGGGATTAAATGACTATTCACGTTCTTGATTGACGCCCCCATTATTACTAATTAATTTTCTTACCCACACATGCTTGAGCAGTATTTTATTTCTGAAGTTATTTAATTATTTGTATTTTTAGTAAATGAACAATTGTCACTTCTGTGTAAAACAAGATGAATTGAAATAGTCTGATATACTCTAAACTCTGGTATTCTGATATAAAAATAAAGCAGCATATGTTCCTAATGCATTTAGCTCCTCAGATTGAGGAGTATTCAGTATTCCCACTGAAATTATGATTGTCAATACTCTGAGGTACTTTAGTTGCCAATATCCTGGTCTCTACAATTATTAGCTCATAGAGGAGCTTGTCTAAAATTCTCTTATCTGGGTAGGCTTTATCTTAATTTGTCTTAAGTCTCATTTTTCTTTCTACTTCTTTAAGGAGTCAAATTATTTTTGTATCTTATTTTTTTCTTCTGCAACTACCAAAATTACTAGTGACATCAGAAGGATTAGTGAAGATCACCTAATTTCTGTTCCTCCTGAAAATTTTATAGTTGTGCTATGACTCCTGGGACATCTTAAGAAATCTCAACGAAGTCAGTCTTTCTGACTGTGTTCTGACTGTGTTTCTTTCTGTGTTCTCCCACTCTTATTTTCCAGAAACCACATTTTATTTAGCTGTTCTTTTCTGTATAAGGGAAAGATATATTCAATAGGTACAATGAGTATGAAGTTTTATGACACTTATTGCTGTTTATTTCAATACTATTTAAAAAATTCTGGAGGAAAACTATTTACAGTCCAACAAAGTCAGTTTCTATAGACTTTAATGTATGTTATCTCACCATCCCATCATCTCTCTGGTTACAATTATTTGATTCTAAAACTCCCCACACTTCATTCTTTTTTCTTGATGAGAGCTTAAACTACCTTTAAAATCTCTTATAAACTTACCTAAACAGCTCAGCTATCTTTAACACGTCTATACTAACAAAGTCACTAAAACCTCACTCCCTCTCTCCCTCTGACCATAACTGCATTCTTGCTATCACACTCACAGCTGATCTTGTCTCCATGTGTTGTAGCTCTCATAAAATTACATATTATGTGTATTTTCTTCTTGCTTCATTTGTTTCACCAAATCCTGAAAACACTGCATGGTCCTCTAGGTGCTTTTTTGCCTTATCATGCTTATATCACACTTAGCATGAGACCAGCTTGGGAGTTCTGTCCTCACTGTTACATGCCTGTCTCCAGTTACATTCCCATAAGCTCTTTCAATGCTTCTTTGTCCTTACACCTAGAATTCTCCTGAATTATCTGAATTATCTTTGATTTTTCATGATGTGTCCTGAAGGCTGTTTTTAATTGCTTCCTATTCCAGACTGTCTTACAGATACCTCCAGGATGTTGTGTTATATCTGTAACTTATCTATTGATTTTTTTACCATTTTTTGTGCTATCACACTCTTATAAGTCTTCTACTTTGCCTCTTGAGATAAAATATGCAATCTGATTACTGGGAATCACTTCGATCAATAAATGGATATATTTTAACATTTTTATCAGATATTTTTGTGCTATTCAGCTGTATCCTTAACTGTGACAAAACCAACTAATAAACATTAGATCCCTGTTTTCCACATCTTCCTTTGCTACTTTTGTATTGGAGCCATATATCACTATTTGGTACCACACTTTGCAATATTCTTGAAGACTATTAGCACAATCAGGAAGAATTGATCTTGTAAGTTGTTAAAGATTTTTTTGCTCGGAGCACATTTTTATACTCCTTATGTTCAGGGTGCTCCACTAGCTTGAGGTACTGACAGTTTGCTTGTTTTTTCCTTCAAAGACTAGAAAAATGGAGAATATAATTTCAGAGGATTGGTAATATAGCAGTGGTGATATAGAGAGACATAATCTCATCCTCCTTGACTTTATTCCTCCTTCTGACCATTGCTGCTAAAATAAATAGTGATGATCCTTCCTGAGAAGCAGAAGTAGTCTTGGATACCTTTCCCTCTATTTGGTAGAACCACCTGTGACTGATATCTCTCTTCATGGCACCACTCACCATGAAGTTTATTTCAATTAAACTATTGCTTGTGTTGTCTGAGAAAATCAGCATGGATATAAAAAACTTTATTAAAAACGCTACCATGCGCATGTAATCTTATATTTTCTGCACTGTAGTTTGGAGTACTCCTTCCTTGGTAACAATGTTCCCTGCATGCCTTCTTAGGATTTGTAGAGCAGAGCCTATTTCTTTCACCTTAGAATGGAACAGTAAGTCTAAGCTTCGAAAGCATCTAATGAATGAAGGGCACACTTCACAGAATTTGAGTACTTCTGTCCTTTCTCCCCTTTGAAAATTACAGCCCAAACACAACACTAAATGCAGCTGTCAGAGATTTTGAGACATCTTACAGAAAATACATTTTCGTGCTCTTTCTGTCAGCACTTATTATGTCAGAATAAGAGGCATATTTTCTCCTACAGAAGTTGTTTTCCAATATTCCTTTTTCATAATAAAATCAATTGAAACTGTTTAGGCGAAAGTCAGTGTGCTCTCATCATATCATGTCTAGAAGTCTGTGGGAATTCCTGTAAAGCAAAAAATCACTATGGGGCCTGCTAAGTAAAAAGAGCATGAATGCCTTTCTCTAGATATCTGTCTGTATATGTGTGTCTGTCCATATCTGCAGGGTGGTATTGCCACTGTAGATCTAATTTAACTGATAAAAGGAAGCCATGACTTAGAATTTCTCCTCAGAATGTTTTTATCTCAAATTCCATTGTTTGTATTCTTAGGGCACAGCCACTCTTCCCTGCTGTTGAGATGCCAGGATCACAGCTACAACAGAATAGGAAGAGAAGCAGTGAAAGGTAAAATCAGGCTACTTATAAATGATTGATTTGGCAAATTATATAATCATTTTTTAACTCAAGTAGATATTTAGTTTCTTTGTTGAACACAGATGGATTTTAGAATAAAGCATATCTCTATTCTGAAATGCTCTGTTGAGTCATTATCTCAAAACTAATAATGACTCAGTGCAATAGAGAAGACTTTACAAAGTCTCTGCTAGAGAGCACTCTGCAGCCTGAACCAAGTTACACTCCTAAGTTGCACATGGACAGCTTCTCTATGGGTTTGTCACCCAGGTGTCAATTGCAGAAGATATTCAAGTGTTCCTTGGCTCTGCTTCCTAAGTACCAAGCCGTGCAGAGTTCTGCCAGGCTCTTACAGGTAAAAGCAAATGGACATGAGGTAAATAGGCTAGCATTGGCAAGAAGGGCAGCAGAAGGAACAGCAGCCATCTCAAAAAACCTTTACCTCAGAGGCCAACATCTTGAAGTACCTAGGGAATATGCTCTGCACATTCTGTGCTATAAAAGCTTTCAAATTTTAAAGGAGAGAAATAAGGGAATCTGAGGAAAATTCTGAAATGGATAAGTACTTGAGATGCTTCCTATGCCATTCTAATAGGTGCATTTCTAATGGATTCTTATGGTAAATTATTATACAGTAGTAAAACCACAGGATACACTTGATTGCAAATCTGGCCTCTGTACTTTAAGAATAATTTCTGTAGGCAAACAGGTGAGTAAAGGAGAAGAGCAAGACACTAGCACGGAAATGAGGTCTGGACTCAGCTTTACGTAATTCCACAGCTGTAAATCTTTGAGAACATCACTGGTGGTGAATGCTACTACAACATTCACCACTGTGAATGAGTAACTTCTCACCTAGATAAAAATAACAGGCTTTGGTTGGACACTCAGTATCTTTTGCATGTGTTAAACCAAAAACTGGAGGTTCAGTAGCTGACAGAGACCCAGGAGTACTGGAGCTTAGAGTTGCCTAAGAGGAAACAATAAGAGTATGTGTATTGACAGCACTGGTCACAGCCTCCCTCTCCCTCACAGGGGAGTCTGTGTGTGTATACTTCCAATTTCGGTGAATGAGCATCTCAGATGGATCTATTTGTGTTCAGATATATTCTCATGGAAAAAAAAAAGGTCTCCATTAAAAACTTAATAGCCTGTTAATTAAAACACTCAGCCTGTGACCTGGGATCTTGTCTGGTTCAAATTTGAGAGCAGATCTTTCCTATGTCAAATGGGGCAGTTGTCCTCTATTTCTCCCGTAGAAGTTATCTCACTCATACAAACTTTTGAAATAGTCTTTGGGCAAGAAAAAGAGAACTGCTTCTGTGTCTTGATGCTGAGGACACAATTCTGGAGTGTTGTGATTCCTATCCCTCCTCCCAGCAGGTACTTCAGTATTTTATGAGATGCAGAAAAACTTAGCAGTCTAAAACATCTAATTCAGAGGGCAGTGACTGGAGATCTCAGCTGGGGGATGGCAGGACTCAATTTAAAATTTTTCTTCTTTAAATGATTTGGAATAAGGACGTAAAGCCAATTCATCTATTTATGGGGACTTCCTTTTGCTGTCTGATTTTTGAGTGAAGGTCAACAGAGAGGCCTAATTCCTGATGGTGGAAATTTCAGAAATGTTAAAGGCAAGAAGTCAAATGCAGTGATTATAAGCAGATAAACAGCTACATAGCAACTGATTTTAGAAGCTCCTAGTGATAACATGGTACTGAAATCTAAAATACAGGAACTTTATTGTTGTCATTTAGGTTCTGTAACTTTAGAGGCTGTGCTGAAACCTTTTTCTTTCCCCTCCTCAGTGAGACTCTGCATTGTCACAACCAGATAATCATTCCTACTTAGACTGAAAACTTTCCTAGTGGAGAGCCTTTCCAAAGCCTCACTGTGCTCCTGAATGCAATAGAGTGATCAGCAATGCCTAATTCCTAATGTGGCAGTTCTGGGCTGGCAGTCTTTAGATATTGGATGCTGAAAATTGATGGAATCATGGCTTGTGTGTGACTATGCTGAAATTGTTTTGTCATGTACAATAGATAACTAAGATATATGTAGTGCTTAAGCTGTAAATAATCTTCTTATATACATCTTGGTCCAAAGGTTTGATTGCAAGATTTTTGAGTGGAACTGTTGTTCCATTCCCAGAAAGCTCATCTGCTTTTTTTGAGCCAACCATGTGATGTTACTTTCCCCTACAATTCTTGCTCCACTTAGGATAGAAATTCTATGACTGCTAATGCTGGAGAATTATGGTACAATTAACTGTAATATATCTTTTGGAATTGTATGAAAGTAATCGTTAGGAAACTGTGAGCCTTCTTTTCCTCTAAAACCTTGTATAGTGCTAAATAGTGTGTACTGCAGTACTTTTGAGAGCCATCACTTCAGACTGGGATTATTTGATTAAAACAAACTCAGGAAATGGGTTTATTCACTGTTTAGGTTTTATAAATAAGGATAAAGTCTTCATTTTCTTTAGGACTTTTAACAAGCACTAAATAGGTAAAAGAAAAATTACTAAGCCTATCTATGGAAATCTTTATCAAGCCATTCAACACTTAAAAAGGTAAAGAGGTAGATATGGTTATGGTTCTCATCTTGCTTGAGAACTGCTGTCTAGATTTATGTTTATTATGGGCATGTTCCTAATGACTGTATTCATATCAACAACATTTACATGCTTTTAGTAACCTTGTTAAGAGGTTCTAGTTGCCAAAACCACACTTGTTATTGCCTATGCTTTAGGAATATCCTGAATTAAGTAAATCTACCTTAATAAGCACCTTAGTATTCAAGTACCAAAATATGTGTAGACATTTACAGCTTTTAGTCTTCTCTACTGCATTGCCCATGAAGAAACCTTCACTTTTTAAGGCATAAAAGCGAGATCACCTTTTAAAGGCATAAAAGATAATGTAAATGCCAAATGTCATTTGAGAAGCTTCAGGATAATGCAATTACGTGAACTGAACATAAGAAGAGCTACAGCTAATGTTTGTATGATGCTTGACTCAAAGAAAATATTTACTGAAAGAGATAGGGCAGGGTGCTGAATTTGATGAGTCTGGAATTAAGGACAGTAAACAGGATAAGCATTCACTCTGAAAGTCCATGCTTTATAGAGAGTATCTCTGAAATAAATAAAGGAAAAGAGAAATAGGAAAACAAGTGAGCTTTTGCAGTCTCCTTTGTGAGAGTAAACAGGATTAGGTATAATGAGATTATCAAATAATTCTGTGTGACAACACCCACATAAATCAACAGACAAGGGGGAGGGAGATGGACTCTGCAGTAACTGTTAATAGCAGCAATGTACCAGACATAAGAATAAGGCTCCTGCCTCCCCTGCCCCCTTCTCCCAATGTGGAATGCTATTTTAGTTGTAGGACTATAATTAAAACTGTAACCAAGCATAGCGTCTGATAGCAAGAGTTTTTCTGTCCAGCAGTCAGTGTGTTAAAGCAAGAGAACAGGACAAAAATGTTCCCATGCTGACCTTTTCCACAGGTCACTGTTCATTTTCTCCTGGAAAATTCTCTAGAAGCATATCGTTAAAGGTATATAAAAACAGGGTAAATGTGGTTTCTGTCTGTTGCCACAGAAGCAGCTCCATAATTAGGAGAGTATAATCCATCCTGGTAGAATAGCCTCTTTATTAGTGATATTCTACCTATACCCAAATCAAGCTTTTGATAACCTCTGAAGGAATATAATCCCACAGTCCTTCCTGTTACCACAGTCTTATCTGATCTCTGTTTTTCCTTTTCCTGTGCTGCCACTGGTGGACTCAGAGTTCATCATATTTCCTGTGCTATTTAAAGAACCTCTTGGGCTGGTGTATTATTTTAAGCCTGCCTCTGTATGCTTTAAAATACCAACAGGAGGCATTTACCCTACACAAATCCTGGTTGCTGTACAATGCTCAGTTCATACAGACAGACCAATTTGGCACATTATATATATATATATATATCTATACATAAATATATGTATATAAACAAGATAAGGTATGAAAACAGAGGATTCTTGACCACATAACATTTTCATTTTCTGTCCAGTCTTCAAATATACTTTCCATTTAAGGGAACCCTACTACAAGTGCTTGGGAAGGTCTCTGAATACTACTTGGGAAGTGGCATGTGTGTCACACTGAAAAAGTTGTGTTGTAGCAGAGGATGTCCTTATGGCTGAGAAGAATGAAAAGTGTAACTTCTGATGGCAACTGGTGGTGAAAGCAGAACTGTGCTGTGCCAGGATCATTTGGGTCCACCACTTGCAGAGTTATTCCACCCATATGAATCTGAGCTCTTCTACTATGTATGTTCTGCTTCACCTCAGTTAGAAAACTACTCATACCAGGGCCCCCAAAATGATTTATCCCTCATTTCAGATGATCTCTTTTCTCCTATTGAGTCCAAACAAGGAGAATGTCAACTTACTTGAAAGTTTTATGAAAGCTGTTTTTTTCCTATCAAGTATGAAAAATAATGGCTTATTATTTATCTGATGAATTTGCATGGAAATGATCTAAGGATTCTTGTAAAAGCCAGCAGGACTTCTTACTGCTATGTGTCCTGGATCACAGGCTGCCACTTTCGAGAAAGAGGAGTAGCCTGCATGCATAGGATTTCTTTCAAGCGTGACTGTAGGAGGATATAGGCCAGGTGTTTAACAAACACAAGTGGTATGAACACACTACATATGAAAGAAAATCTACTTAATACTTACTCGTTGTAGTGAAATTAGCCTTCTCCTCTGGTTGGTTTTTTTTGGGGTTTTTTTGGGTTTTTTTGTTTGTTTGGGTTTTTTTAAAAATTTTTTGGGTCTATGATACTTAAAATGAAAAGCAAACAATAGGTCAGCTAAACCCAAACCAGGTTCTTGGCAGCTGGGTTCAGAGATGGAAAGATGCCAAGGGACGCTGATTCCTAAGTGTGAAAACAAGTATCAGGAACAATGAAGCAATTTTTCTCAGCTATTCCTCTTGCGTAGGAGGTATGTAGCTCTACAGATCCAAAATCCTCCTGCAAATGTTAGTTCTGTCATGGGTGTTAATTTCTTAACAGCTTGCAATGACAGTGACATCCAAAGATAAGCTGGAAGTGATCTCTACCCCACTAACATCCTCTTGCATGTGCAAGGGCAACTTTCTTGCCTTGAGCTTTGACAACCAAAAATCCACAAGTGCTCTCCAGGCTAATATATATAGAATATCACAATGGCTAAGGCTGGAAGTGACCTCTAGAGGTCATCTGGTCCAACTCCCCTGCTCAAGCAGGTCACCAGTTGCCTAGGACCACGCAGAGTTACGTGGACCATGTACACTGTTAGAGTCTCCAAGGCTAGAAACTCTACCTCCTCTCCAGGGAGTTCCTGTGCTCAGTGAACCTTACAGGAAAAGAAGAAAATGTTTCCAGATGTCCAGAGGGAGCCTCCTGTGCTTCAGTTTGTGCTGATTTCCTCTCAGCCTGTTACAGGGCACCTCTGGAAAGAGCCTGGCTCCATCTTGTTTACAGATTCCCTTCAGGTTTTATACAGTTGATGTGATCCCTGCAGGAGCCTTCCCTTCTCTATGCTGTACATTCCCAGCTCTATCAGCCTGTCCTAATAGGGCCAATGACCTAATATGTTCATTACCTTAGTGGTCCTTCTCTGGACTCTCTAGTACTTCTGTGCAAGGCTTTTTATTTCCAGGAATAGCAAAGAGCACCTTCTGGGGTCATTAAAATTATCTTTTTCATCACAAACCTGCTGAAAGAGGTAGGGTTTGTTATAGTGGAAGGAAAGGTTGAAGTGTCACCCAGTCCCTGATGCAGTGGTCTACTCTCCAGCACTGCAGACAGTAGTGCTCTTCTCATGCAGGACTTTCCTCTCATGAATTTGTGCTGGCTGTGAGCAGTGACTGCACTGACCTTCTGGTGTTTTTCAACACCTCCCAGAACAATCTTCTCTGTAACCTTACCAGGCATTGAAGTGAGACTGACAGGCCTGTAGTTTCCTAGGTCATCCTTGCCATTCCAGAAGCTGATTATCTTGCCTTCCTTTCTGTTTAGGATTAATCCATTCCCGCCTCCTAGCAACCAGTTGCTGTTACAACTCTAGCCAGGACAGCCTGTAAACATCCGCTGTGAAGTACCTAATGCAAGTGGAGTGAACGAACTTTTCCTAAGTACTGTTCCCTCTAGCTAGCACAGCCTAAGGTCTGCACCACACATGCCTCTGTCAGCACTCTCAGGAATGAGATTATCAGCAAACGCAGCAACTGATAACTCCTGCTTGAGTAACTAGGGAAAAATATGCTCTTCCCTTGACATACCAAATCCAGATGGACTTGCTGAAGACCCTGTGAATGCCTTACAGGGCTGCTAAGGTGCTAACAGAAATATGTTCATCCATTTAACCAGAGTATGTGCATTTGGAACTTATTCTAAGATCCCTCTGTCATCAGGGGAGATACAGAGAGCAATTTAAATCCAAATCTGAAATGGTCTTTGGGGCTGTCCCATTCTCCACTAACTCCACAGTGAGTTAAAACAGCTGGACTTCTGACTTGGACATCTCAGCATCTGAAGCTAGGTAGGATGAATCAGGGTGTATCTCAGGAATCTCTATTTTTCACCTAGGTTATTATCTCTGTGTATGGAAAAGCAAAGGATGTATAACTAGGTTGGTGTAATCTGACATTTTCGCTGTGTAATTTGAGGATCTGAACTGCCTGGGCATCTCCAAGACACACCTTTATAGAATCATAGAACCACAGAATAGTTTGGGTTGGAAAGGACCTTAAAGATCATATAGTTCCAAGCCCTCTTTCTTGGGCAACCGTTATGTCACGTAAAACTGTGATCAATGTAGGTGCTACTGAAATGTGAATATTTACATTACAGTTTATTTAACTCCTCCTGGGGTATGCCTTCTAACATTCTAGCCAGCTGTGTTTGCAGGAGGCAGATATCTACTCTGGTTATTTTACTGATGAAGTAAATTCTTTCACCTTCTAACAACTGTCTGCCAAATCAGTTCTTCACACTCTTTCTAGTAACAAAAACTTTAGCAGAAATATTAGCTTAAGAGATTCCTGCCTCTTGTCCCATGGCATGGTCCAGAGTTCTTTTGATTGTGCTAACTACTGTCTGTGCAATCACATTACAATGTAGATCAGTGAACAACTAATTTAAAAGAAGAACCCTTCAAAACCTGAAGATCTCTTACACTTAAGATTGATTTAAGAAAGCACATGCCACTGTGATAAATAATGAGGTTGTTGTGTGGAAAAAACTGTTATAATTTTCAGTTGGATTCAGATCAAGTTTACTCATTGGCTTTGGCAAGTGAACACCCAGGTCACACAAAGAGCACTGTAAGTAACATAATACAGTAAATTGCATGTGGAATACTCCAGAGAGCTCGGACAGGAAAGGTGGGATTCATCTCACTTCATCCTCTGCAACAAGGATCTCTGCTCCTTTACAGATAATGGCGAGAAGCAGCCTTTTAAAAAGGTGATTAATTTCAGATGATAAGATTAATTATGCTCTGCTATAAGTGCCTGTTTCTCACCACTGATTGTAAGGAGGTGTGGAGTCACCAGTTCAGTTGTGGAAATCTGTATTATAGACAGCTATGAATTCCTTCTTGCTTTTCCTGGCAGAGACATGTCACACTCTTGTGTGTGTGCTCACAGGCACACACACACATGCCCACATGCACACACACAATTAATTCCAAGATAATATATTTGCATAAATGTGTTAGTTCCCATTTATAAGCCCTTTCCCCTCTGGTTTGCTGCCACTTCTCTTCATGAAGTGACCATGATATGTGTTACAAATTATGAGGGTTCTTCAAAGCAGAGAAGAAAGGCAACAGATCAGGCTTCCTTCTCTTGCCCCAGTCCTCCAACTTCACACCTGCTCACAGGTAGCAGGAGGTTCAACTGCTAGCAACAACTCTCTCCTTGCACTTAGTTATTGGGTCTGGCTAAGCACAAAATCAAAACAGTAACAAGTATTTGAATTAGCATAAAAAGCAGACAGCCCTTGGATGTCCATGGTGCAATAGGGAGTTTAAGCACTCCTCCTTGCTAGCTCTATGAAATGGTGTAAGGATGTACAAACTCCAAATGTCCAGTGTTCTCCCTTTAACTAAGATAAAATTTTAGGTTAAAGAAGTTAGCAAATAACCATGTGGTGAGTCAGAGGTTGTCTGCTGTGGGTACTGTTTGCTGTGCATTTTCCTTGCACAAATGTTCATATCTCCTTCACTATGCACCAGTAGCTGGTCATGAACTAACTACCCTTTCCTATGCATTGGGAGTTGATCCACTCATTTCAGTCATCTAAACAGATGGAGGTTCTAGACTTAGGCACCACTGATATCTAGAGGTATCTCTTCAATCTACATTATTCATCTTGAACTTTGCTGTGGCTCCTCTCTCAGCCTGGAGGCACTGAAGTATGTTGGACGTGCAAGAGTCAATGACATGAGAAAAATTTCAGTGCAGTTTCCTAAGCAGAAGTGGAAACTGTTCTCAGGTTCTCTAGTATATGGAGATTTCTATGCCCACCTAGGTTCTTCCTACATGGATTCAGAGATATAAGCGATGAAATAAAATTTTGACCTCCTTCCTGCTTATTTTCTATGTTTGGCCTAAACCCAAGTTCTGCAGTACACAATATATTGCTTTTCAGAATGCTTTCCTGCCAGAGTAATTTGCAAACTCAAATTATTCATCACAACACCCTTGCAAGCTGGAAAGGAAATTAAAAAGCTGGGAAAAAACCACCACTTGTTGGAGCAATCTCATGTAGGTCAGAGTTTACCTTTGGGTCTAGGTATTTTAAGTGATGGGTCAAAGCAACACTGAGGCAGAGGACAGGATCTCCATACTCCCATCAGTGTGAGTGGGAATGGAGGCTACTCAGTACTTACTCAATCCACAACTTTGACTGTGTCACTCCTCAGTGTCAAAAAGCCAAACTCTTAAAGTATTTAAAGCAGCAGAATAGTGACTTGTAAGGTCTCAAAGGCACCTATATCTTCATCTCCAATCTAAAATTCCAAAGTTTCAACCTGACTCTTTAGATACTTACATATTCTTTCAACATGGCCTTAAATAAGGCACATGTAATAGAAATCCCAGAGATCGTGATTCTCCATGTCCTGAACAAACACCCTGCCTCCTGAACTGGTTCTTATTCCTTCTACAGTATCCCATTGTCTCTCTGCAGTGTCTGCAGACACTGTGGCACCATTTGGGCAATCTCTAGTGGTCGTCTTCTCTGCCAGTTCAGTGTTTGTAATTTTTATTTCTTCCTGGTTTTGAAGTGGCTTATCTGGCATGACGTTATTACAATGTTATTATTTGTGGGCCCAATGAAAGTATGATTAAAGAAAAGAATATAAACAGGCTTTTGAAAAAGATGTAATTTAAATTCTTGCTGATAAATTTAATTCCTCTATGGACTAACACTGAGTTTAGAATTAGAGGTGGACCTCAGTGTTAACATCTGGACCCACAGCCACAGGATGAATTCACAATAATTTCTTTAATAGTTTTTACAACAGAATAAACTACTGTATAACTCTAAACTTCCCAGAAATTGGTACATTCAGACACCAGGGAGAACTGTGAAGTGCCAGCAAGAGTCTGGAGCCCTGTTACTCTGCAGTTATTACTGACTTTACCTTCTGGGAGGACCCTGGGTGATGATTCTTTCCAAAGTTGCAGAGGACATCAGAGGAACAGTCATCAATTGCCCACTGGTAAAACTAAAGTGAAAACCATATTTTCTCCTACTATGACTACTTCACCTGAAGCTCAACTCTCTCCTTTTAGTGAATGCTTAAAGCAGAAAGAAGAACTTCAAGCTCACTAAGTACAGTCTTCTGGGAACTATAAGATTTATTCATCATGAATTATTCTCAGTTGCCCTTCCTGGGAGGAGCAGTATGAAAGAACCTATACACTTTCTGTAATTGATTTGTGACGGGTCAAGTTCACAGAGAATAAAATAAAATAAAATAAAATAAAATAAAATAAAATAAAATAAAATAAAATAAAATAAAATAAAATAAAATAAAATAAAATAAAATAAAATAAAATAAAATAAAATAAAATAAAATAAATAGCTTTCTATTAGGCTGAAGTAACCCAGACACTAGTGCAAGGAAAAGCAAACAAAGAGCTTCCCTTAGTTCAAACACTGTGGTATTCTCAGCCTATGAACACTGACTGACTTGCTATTGTGCACATATAGCCAAGCTCTGGCCTTCCCCACGTTTGCCCTTTCAATAGCCACATCCTGGCTAGCCCACAATGCATAAACCCAGCACGACCACCCAGGCTGGGAGTGTGAGAATGGCAGATGCAGGAGGGAGAACAGCAGCTGTGGGCAGCATGGAGAAGCACCCACTTCAAATGGCATAAAGTGCTGGATGAAAGATGCAGACATGGAGAGAGCTGGAATCCTCCAGGTCGAGGGCATTCTCCTCTCCCCACAGCTTGGCTGGGAGCCACATCCCTACATTCCTGTCTCTGCCACAGAACAAGCTAGTGTTGTAGAGGCAAAGGCCAAATGCTTTGTTGTGGGTAATGTATGTCAGGACAGCTCAAACAAAAGGCCAAAGTTTAACAGTTCTTCTGCTGGCCATATCCTGGGACCCAAACTTCACAAATGATTACTAGATTAAGTTATTCTTAACTCTTGATACAACCCACTGAATTTAAAACTGTTTCTCTTACACTGGAAATAATTTCCTTGGATTCGAATACATCCTTCCTTATTGAAATGTTTATGACTTGATTTAAAAATGCCACGACAATGGAGCATCAATGATTTTCTGCTAGGATTACTAAAGACACTTTTACCTTGCAAGCCAAACTCTGAGATTCAGCATTACTTCACACAAAATATGACAAGAGACTCACGCTTTCATCAGAGTTTATATGCCACTAAAGCCTGTTTCTTTCATGTGCTAAAACAGCAGAACAGATAAGAAGTAGGAACAGACAGAGTGTTCTGGTATTTACTATATTTTAGCCAAACATGCCTTAGATTAATTACTCATCCACCTGTTTTCCAAGGGGCAAGAGATATGAGAATTTGAGATTTAGGCATGGTGTTTTCATGCACTGATATGATGGCTAAGACACACAGGAAAGGGAAAAACTAGGAGGCTGGGTGCATCCTTCACTATATTCTCTCATAAACTCATTTTCCTCTTCATTTATTAACCCTAAGGAACAGAGAGCTTGCCAGTACCCCCACTACCATATGGGATCTTCCCTGGCTAGGTGTGTAAGGGGAGAGGAGAGATATATCAGACTGTCAAAATGAAACTTTATGATTACAACACCAAGACCCAGAATATTTTATAATTTACTTTTACTGAACTTTTTCTTTTGGTGTGGTGTCCTTAGTGGTTGCAGTCTCGGTTGTCTTCACACCAGTAAACTAAGCAGATCCAGGAAACTTCTGTGATCCTTGATCAACTGCCTTCACTGCTCAACTCTTCAGGCAGTTCGACAGTGGGGTGTGGCTTTGGATGAAGCCAAGTAGGGGTCTCCCAGACAATTCCCAGATATGCTTCCAGTCACAGCTAGTGGCCTGGATACAGCCAGCCCATCTTGGAGGGCAAAACTGCTTACCTACATAGACACTGCTACTCTGCACCAGTTAAACTCAGTGCTAAAAATGCTTTTTGTTCCCTAATATAAGAAATACAAGAAATTGCTAGTCTACATTTAGCCTGAAAAGCCCAGCCTTGTCATGCTGAAGGCAACTGATAAAAATGGAATATTAGAAGGTTTAGCTTTCAGATCCTTTTTTTCCTTCCTCCTCTTCCTTTTTCTCTCTCTCTCCCTGCAAAATCTGTTTATATATTCATACAGTGGTCTGAAATGTGCTAAAATATGTGTATTTTTTGGGTCCTGATGAGAAAAGGGAGGTAGGTGTAGGTCTAGGGGGCTGGGGGTGGGAAACAGCAAGAACTGTTGATCATGGAAATTCTGAGGTTGCAGGAGGCACAAACGGCAATAATCAGAATGGATGTTTTTGTGTGTGAGCAGTACAACTGCAGTTTCTTTTTAGAAAGATATCCACCACACGCTCATTTACTATGACCTGAGCCAGAGAATTGCACATCTCTTTAATAATTCTCTTTTTTCCCCTGAAGTGGACAATACAGGACAATTTCAAACTTTTTTTTTCTTTTTTTCATTTTTTTTTTCCCAACCAGTTTCCCTTCGGTTTTTCAGCCTGAGGTGACTGGATCAAAACTTTTGAAGAAAATTTGTTTTCTGAAACATGATCTGAACCAAAGGCCATTCAGAATTATTTTCTTGATGGAAACAGTTCTATTTTTGTTAAATTTGATAACAGCTTGTTTTTACAAAATAAGACATCTATTCCAAATTGAAGCTGGCAGTATAATTTAAAGAAGTGTCACTCTGGATATAAACAGGAAATGTTTGGAGTGCTGATCCAATGATTAATGAATGTTTCCACGTCTATATAGCAGCCAATTTTCCCCTTCCTTGGAGATTGTTTCGTTACATAAGCTACAGGAGGGCCAGAACTTTGGTCCCATGTATTGAAATATAAAAAAAAATACTTCTGTACAAATGCTGGCATGGTTTTCTCACTTTGAAATCAATTACAGACATCTTCACTGACTCCAGTGGGAGTGAGAAGCAAGCCAATGTCTGAAAGGTTTTTGCTCACACCTCTTTAGCAGGGCCAAAGCAGTTATCTTCTACAGGATTTCTCAGTCTTTCCCCAGTTCATTCATAGATACCACTCCTTAAAAGTCTGACTACAGCTTAGTGAGAAACTCTTCACTTTCTTCTCTGTTAAACACCCTGATATTTTTTACTGGCTGGAGGGAAAGAAGTTAATTTGACTGAGTAGTTCTGAACCCTATTATATGGATCCAGCCAGACACCCACAGTAGTCTTTTTAGGCTGCCCAAAATCTAAATACACATTAAGAGGGAGCCTAACAACAGAGCCCTCTAGTTGCCTGATCTAATTGTCTAACCAAAGAGTACCAATTTAGGATAACAATAGCAAAGGGCAGAACTTGTTAACTAGTACATGCTGTCCCCAGACCAACAAACCAGTGAAAAGAGAAAAATAAAATATGTATTTTTGTCATCTTCTCTATTCTTTTTGTAAGGACACAGAAACCTCAGGCACCCAAGGGAGTCCAAGACCTTCAGGACAGCTGCTTAACTTGGCACTTTAAGTTGCAAGCCAAGCATATCAGCATTTATTTGGTGGAATTTCTGAGAAGCAGAAACTGCACTGACCAGAGCATTTATAGGCAAACTGAAAAGAAATATCAGGTGAAAGAAGAACAACATGCTAATGTTTTTCTAGTGAACTCATGGACAAGTTGAGACTTACCCTTGAGAGCCAGCCAGCTGCTCCTCAGTTTCTGCAAGGTGTCAAGAGAGCTTTGCTTATGCTGGAAGCAGTGGGAGGGAGGAGGACTTCACAGGAGACAGGATTACAAGCATTTGGTTTTTCCTTTTGTCTATTGTTGTTGGAGATGTTTTTCGTCAGTTTTACCAAGCCCAAGACTGCCTTATTTCTGCTTTTGCCATATTCTGGATATCCAAGCTCTCCAGTAGCCCTTGTGTGAGGAGAAATTTCTATATAAATATTCACCTACAACACAAAAACTGTCTGAGGTAATAACTTGGCAGAAAAACTCTCTTATGTAAGAGGAGTTGCCCCAACCAAAAATGTCTCTACCACATAGCTTTCAGGAATGAAGGGTGTTTAAAGTTAATAACTCACTGTGTAATCTTTAACTTGCAAAAACGTGATTGTTCATATCTGAAACGGGTTGCCTTAGGAGGAAAAAAAAAGAGAAATGGCATACTTAACCGTCTTTATTAATGGTAGGTAGGAAGGAAGGGCTGTATGTAATATATGGCTTCATTCTGTAGGAATAAATGCATTACATATTTATTCTGTGTATACACATAGCAGCTAAATATTCCCATTAAGGACCTGATCACAAGCTTGCTGAAGTCCATGGAGCTGCTGTTGATCTGAATAGCTTTGGATAACTACTAGTCCCACGTACTTAAATTTAGAAGTCTCCAGTAATGACCCTAAAATAACAACTTAATTAAGGCTGCAGACTGAAGTAAGACTTGAGCATTCTGAAAGTCTGGCTTATTTCTTGAGGCACATTGACTCAAACCACTTCTCCTCTGGTTCTAACCAAAGGAGTGCCTCACCTATTTGAAAAACAATCAGAGGCCCTTGCTGTTCTTAGCTATGACATTGATTTTCATTTGCAACCAAGTAAATAAACTGAACTCTGTGTTTATCTTTTCTATTTTCCCTGTTCTGCTTGAATGTGTGGGAATGTGTGTATTTTCATTTCTTTATTTATTTTGTGATCCCTTTTTGCTTGCTGAAGCCACAGCTTTCAGAGTAATACCTGAGTGTTCCCAATATAGTCAGATGCTATTTCAGGGAGCAGACAGTTTTTTTTCTCCTTGTTCAAAGAGATTTGCTGTCATGTATCTGTAGCACAACTTTTTTTCAAGTAGAGATGGTTATTTGTTCCACTACATCTCAGTAGACAGCTGTCAGTTTGTCTCCTCATTTAAACAACTTGGGCCATCCTACTAGCATAGATGTCACACACGTAGGAAAGAATAAAGCTCTAACTAAAATAATGGGGCTGCAATACTGCCACACATAGAGTCAAGTATTTGGAGGGGAAAAAAGAAAATATGTTAATCTGTGCAAAATAGCAGTGTATTCAACTCAAGAGTTAGGATGCACTGCTTTTAGTCCCATATGAGTTAATAGGAATACAGAATTATTCTGTATTGGACCGCTTTTGTTCATTACCAAATATTAAAATATTCTGCAATGAAGTCTATGCGGAAATGAGATTGAAATAATGTCTTTGAAATGTAGCATAGATAGTTTGAGTTCTCCTGTAATTGGAACAGAGTCATTTGGAAAAACAACAGTGGTAACAGTGCTATGGTTAGACCTTTCAGGGTACAGTGAGCACTGATTGCTCCTTAAGGGAAGGGGAGCCAGGAGTTGAGCACAGTGTAAGACTGGCAGGGCAAAGCCAGACCCCACCCTGGCCAAGGAAGATGAGCAGCAGGGGCTCAGAGATGGCAGCCACAGTCAGCAAAGGATCCATATTATCAAGTGGATTCATGGTAATATGGCAGGTCTGAGGTCAAGCCATGAAGTAAATCCACAGATCAGGATCAGGATAAGATTTGATGAGGGCAACCCAGGGCAAGACACAGCTCAGCAATAATGGAGCAGGTCCAGAGTAATGAGACAGGTCTGAGAACAAGCAAGGGAGTCATTCTGCAGACAGGGATCAAGGGGATCCACTGCTAGGCTGGGCTGTGGCTGAGCTAGAGATCAGTATTCCCACAACATTATTCCAGCAGGAACTAAATCCCTAACATGAGCTTAAAAGAGGCACGTAGCTGCAGGGGCAGAGTGTGTGTGGAGGCCCCAGGTGAGGCTGGCCAATGCAGTTAAAGCCTGTGGGTACATGGAGACTGGCAAGATTCTGTCTTAGGAGCCACAGTCCTGAGGATTAACTGAGTAATTCAGTCTGTAACTACTGATCCTGCATGTATGAGGAGTCAGTTCTTCCTAAATTCATCATCTGATAGTACGATTTTTTTATAATATGAACCACATATAATATTTTAAATATTTATACTATGAGTTTATTTATATAATGAATTTATGGTGTAATTTTAAAGTAATAAAGATGTGGATTTTTCCTTAAGTATTTTTGTACTTCATCTTGACTCATTCCTGCCTTCTGCTCAGCCTTCATTCACTCTCATACTGACATTTATGCAAGAAAATTCATTTTCAGCGGCAAAAGAAAACATTTTTTCTCCATGGCCTTATAACCATACCACTGTTTCTGGTGGACTGAGCTATCTGATGTATTACTGTTCATGGTCAATCAGCCATCTGTCACACAAGAATCCTCTTCAACCAGTGAATATTTGGATACAAGCTTCAGCCAAAAATGGTTTAAGAAATAGAGATGTCTGGTCAGCTTCTGCATGGTCTGTTTTTTCCTGTTTTCCTCTGCTCTAAAGAAGCAGTGGTGGTATCCAGCCATGATGGTATCCAGCCATGACCTTGATAATGAAATAGACTCTCCATGACTGGAGCACCACAAGTAACACTGCAGCAAGGACAGAGAAGAAAATAAGGACCCAGAATAATAACAACTAAAGAAAAGCTGTAAAAGATTGTTTTATCTCCAAACTTCAAAACAATTGAGAGCAGGTTTTGCGTGTGTACAACTTCGTAATACTTGGTGCTGTGTTTTTCCCAGCATGTCTGGTTTGAGTCTCCAAATAAACAACTCAATATTTCACAGTAGCATTTATGATTAGCAGTTTCATTTCAGGCTCTCATTCAGAGTTAAACTCTATCAAGAGTTCATGAATGCAGGGTCTTCCTTTGGAACTGTCACGAAGATTCCATGTTTATTAATACAGAGTTCACTCAAAGCACCATTTCTTTTGTTTATGTAATTGTCCCATGCCTGTATACATGGAGGCTGAAGGTTAAAGGAATGGGACAACTTGCAGATTTATAACCATAATCTTTGTTCACAAGATAAATTTTGGACTTGAGGAGCTACGGTATTCTTCTATATCCAGCTGTAGCTGCTACACCACTCAGAAGAAGCACAGTAAATGCTTCTTACAGAAGCACTCTCAGAAGGGAAACTGACCTAAACCCCTATAAAACATTTCATTTCCATTTATACCACACACAGTTGCAGAAAGTTAAGCAAAATAGTGTAAGTGCACCTTAGCTGGCTGTAGTCAAGTTTCTCTGCTGAACAGGACCATAATTTTCACTGAACTGTCTGAACTCTGGAAGTTTGAGGCACTGGGTATGACACGGAGGCCATTAGTTCAGCAGTCTCCTCTTGTTAATACATCCCTGAAGTAAAACAATATCCTGATTTCTTGCTAGGAAATGATCCAGAAAGCTTGTTTGTCCTGGCAGTGCTTTGCATGCAAGTTAAAACTTAGCCATCCATCTCTGTACCTTCCTGTCTCAGCAGATTCTGTATCTGTAAAGAACAATAACCTGTCAGCTTCTACAGTCTGCCAATCTTTTCTTCAATCAAACTTGAACTCATGAGCAGAATGTTTTTTCCCACAGCCCTGCCTTTTATTTCTATAGTTACTTAGACTTAGGCTACCTAGGTTAGACCTAGGTTACTTAGGCTACTTTTCCAGCATGCCTTTCCTTATTAAGAACAATTAGTCATGCTTTGTCCATCCCAAAGTCAGGAGGACTGTTTCACCTATGTATATCTCAGTTTCTCCTCAGTGTAAGACTAACAAGGAGTTATGTTAGTGGTGCACAGACAGACACTTATTCTCAGGTAGCACATATACTCTGCATAGAGATTAAAAAACCCCAAACAACAATGCTAAAGAGAGAAACCACTCATTAATTTTTGCATTTCCATGAAACAAGGGAAGGGGAGAAAAGTAAGATTTGTCCTGTATATGGTGCTGAGAAAAGCACTGTTGTTCCATTTCCCAGGACTGGAAGACTACAAAGGCAGTAACAATGGACTCTAAAGTGCAGCCACAATAATGAGCCTTAAATCTTAAGGAAAACTTTCCTCTAAGAAAAACAGGGAAGATACAGCATGGCTAGTTGACAGAATTCAAGGTTGAAATATCTGTATTTGGAGGATTTAAAGAACAGGCTATGATAATTTCTGCTGGAAATGGGAAGGAAGGACGAAGATGCTATTAACCCAGGAAAAAGAGAAGGTCAGAACAAGCTCTAAGGGTCTTTTTGCAGGATTATTTTCTAGTTGTTTCTCTGTCAGCACAGATGATATATAACCTAGAAAAACAGGCTTATTAAAGGAGATTAAAATAAGTTGACGTTCTATGTTTGTGAAAGAGATTAAATACTCCACAGGGTCATGGTCTTAGGATGCACCATAAAGAGGGGAGTTCCCATTTACCTAAGTCACAATTTAATATATCAAGGGTCTGGCCGAGTGTTTGTTGTAGGAAGCTGTCCTCAGAAAAAATTAAAATACTAATGTAAGCAATAGAAATTAGAGTGCTGATGGCACATACCCACACTAACACTTGGGTTGGCTCTTAACATTATTGCTTACGAAAATCTGTCCTCAGCTAATTGTGTAGATCCCCTCTAGAGTCAGTGGAGAGAGATAGATGGCTCTTGAGATGATAGAGCCCATCATTCTCAGAAATGCCAGCCTTCAATGCCTGTTTCTCTGTTAACTGGAGAGTGAACCTATACAAACACTGAATATTTAAGCTGGAATGATGTAAAACAAATCTCACCCATAAGATCTTAAAGAAGCATTTTCTGAAAAAATGAGGTATAGCTCAACTGCAAGGAAAAAATTATCCTTCTTCTTAACTGTATGAATCAAAATAAATTCCCCATGGTCTCCACATGTCAGAGCTCTGTACATCAGTCAGTTATCTGCAAAACACCAGATTTTACGAAGGTAATTACTGTAGTCCTATCCACACTTGAGTTCTATTAATTAAAAAAAAAAAAAAGACAAAATCCAATTAGATCTCATAGTTTTTACAAATCAGAGCTAATCCACAGAGTTATTAAAGATCAGATTTTTCAAATTCATGAGGTTGATATAGATAACACATTCTCTGAAAGGTTTGTTATATATATTACCTGATAGCAGAGTTATTAGAGTTGAGAAAGAATGCAAGATGTTGTAATTTTCAAGAACTTAGGGATAAAAATGAACAAAAGCTAAATTTTATGACTATAGAACATCCATAGTAAGAAAAACCCAAAATCTTGAAATATCTAATGAGGAGGATTTCTCATTAAAGAAATCATCCGAAGGGAAGAATGATTCTGACTTATAAACATATGAAAACTAACCTAAGCTTTCCATGCTGTTGAGAAATGCTCTGCAACAGTGAACTTCAGCACCTTTGGTTCCCTCTTTCTGTACTAATGAGTTACGTAAGATTGCAGCTATAGCCTGGGCCTGTAAGCTACCCACAGTAATCTGTCAGTGAATTCTCTCACCACTGCTCACAGTCCTGTCTCACAAATGCACCAGCTAATGATTTATTGGATTAAGTCACTTGAGAGTGAGGACATGGTTACCTCAGAAAGAATTGAGCAGGCATTCAGCTGAAGTTAGTATCACCCAGCTGACAAGAATGTGTCTGTTTAAAAGTACAATTGAAAAGATCTTAACACATGGCTTTTTGTAGAATCTGGATGAAAAAGATGTGTGTATTATAGTTTGTTCTCAAGACATATGTGCTGCACTAATGATTAAAACTCATTTGGAGTTAAAAACTGTCGCAACACTTTTCAAAAATCCTACTGCAACACCAAGTGTATGTCTAAGCAATGGCTCCAAAGTAACAAACACTGCTGGCTCTGGGACTGTCTAGTGATTCCCTGACCCTGAACATGCAGGTATCTGGATAGGGAGAGCAGTGCAGTGGAGGCTGTGGGCATATGGCCAGAGCAGAGGAAGCTTCCCAATGTTTCCAAGCCAGCTAGGGTCAACTGACATTTCCAGAGCCAGGCCACAACACAGCCTTTCATTTTCCCTATGAGCTGTGTTTTGTCAGAAAGCAGTTTCCTTGCTGCACTGTTTGAGGCCAGCCATAGGGCAGAAGAGTCAGAATGTCCTGTCTGTTGGGGTGGACAGTCTCCTTCATGCTGCCCACCCCAGCACACTGAGAGCAGCTAGAAAGACCAGGGCACGTGTGCTAGGCCACTGCCAGGAGCTCAAGAGAGGTACACATGGTACAGTGCAGAGACAGAACAGATTCATGGGAATCATGCCTTTGTGTCCTTCATGGTGAGGCAAAGCCTTGCTAGACTGTAGAACAATTCCCTTCCAGTAACCAGTGTTTCTTAAGATTGCTGATGAGAGTGAGTTTCTGTTGCTTTGAAATAAACCAGTCAAAAAGATGACAAGGTGACACAAAACTTATCTCAGCATTTCATGCAGCTTTATTTTCCATGAGAGACCTCTTTTATTCAAATATTCAGAAATGAAAAAATTGTCTATCTGGTTCTTTTCTTTTCTTTTCTTTTCTTTTCTTTTCTTTTCTTTTCTTTTCTTTTCTTTTCTTTTCTTTTCTTTTCTTTTCTTTTCTTTTCTTTTCTTTTCTTTTCTTTTCTTTTCTTTTCTTTTCTTTTCTTTTCTTCTTTTCTTGTGGTTTCTCAAGAGGGCTGTACTGTAGACAGAAACTAGCTAGCAAAGGGCAGAGACAGCAATCAGGAATGATTACACCACACAAAAATGTCAGTGGCATAACATGATTTAACTGTGATGCCACAAATTATAGATGAGTGTAGAGGCAGAAAAAAGCCAAAAGGAGAAAACACACTGTACCCTTTATATTCAAATCCTCTGGATTTTTCCAAATTCCTCAGACGAACTCCAGGCACTAGCTTCTTACACTTCATCCCCTGAGAAATGGGTCTAGAAAAAAGTAGAAAAGCTGACTAGAGAACCCAAGATTAAACAAATACACATCCTGAAAGTTGGACAGGTCATATTTGCTGACATCCAAAGAGCAGATTCCTACACCAAATGCACTGATGTAAAGAGGTTGGAAGCTGTGTGTAAGAACAGAATGTTTCAAAGGACATACAAAACACTAGGCTTCAAAGAGCTGAAACCACATGACCTCTAAAATTCTGCTCCAAACCAAACCACACCACACTGAACCAAAAAGAACCATGTATGCAAAGACCTGGAAGAGGAAAAGGGGAATGTGGAAGCTTGGTCTTAGTGTTTTATTACCTGTCTTTTCTTATTGATGGACTATCAGCATGTACTTGAGCTCAAACCCACCTGAGTGCCAAAGAAAGTACCAGAAACAAGGGCTGTCCTACTCCTGCATGCATTTACTAAAGCCTAGGAAGGCTCTGGAGACTCTGGAGAGTCCCTGCCTTTGCTCCATAGCAAGCTTCTGTAATACAGGGTAAAAGTGTTTTGAAGTCGTGAGAAGAGACACCCAGAGACAACTTGTCTAGTGTGTTGACAACATGATGACAGCATTCCTGTTCTGAGAAAAAAAATCATGAAGACTTCATCATTTGGCTTTGGTCCACTTAAGAACTAGACAGTTTATTTTTCTTTTAAAAGTAATCCAAATCAGCTAACAACCCAAGTGAAACACCGGTGAATTAATTTCAGCTGCTCACTTTGCTTTAGCTCTCCTGGAAGGTTTGTTTTATTTCTGTGATCAAAGCAAGACCATACCTGACCACCTTACAGCCTGCAGCAAGGTGCTGAGGTGGGAGCCTGCAGTGCACTTCCAGTCAGTCAAGTCAGTCAATCAGGCAGTGAAGACATGCAAACTCTTTCTCAGGCTTCCCCTCTTTCAGTTCAGGATTGTGTCTGGCTTCATTCTAGATTATGGCAGAAGCTTTTCTGGTTCAGATAAATGGCAATCTTTGCCTTTAAATCCTGCTACTGCCCATCCAAACCAGTTTACTACTGCTTGAGAAAGACAAGAGTCAACTGTTTTAAAGCATTTTTTCAGGACCCTGCGCTGGCATCTTGCAAAGCATTTATGTTAAAGGAATTGATGATTCCTCACAATATTATTAAATGCTAGTATTGCAGACAAGGGAGAGCAAGGTCTAGGAGAAACATCACCTCTAGAGCCCACACATTGAGTACTAGGAAAGGCTTAGAAATCTTGTTCTGAGGGTAGTCAGGTATACTGCTGTCAGTACCTTCCTCATATATATGAGCAATGGCAGACGCAGATAATGCCTCCTTCAGCTTCTCCACATCTCACTGAAACCACTAAGTACAAAGTTCTGTACTTGCCAGAAAACTCTTCAAACCCAAGGGCTTAAAGCTGTCAGGTAAAGGGCAAACCTTGGACAATTCTGGTTCCTGGCAGATATTTGCCTGTTTGCCTGAACCATTTTGTGATGGACATAAGTTTTGAAATGGCAATTCTGGAATTCCCCAGAAAATGAAGAAAATAGTTCTACTCAACTGCACGGTACACAGAATGACTAGTAAAATACTTTGCAATCCCTCACAATCTTCATAGAAAGCATGTACATGACGTGTCCCTCAACAGTAGGTAAGGGACATAAAATGAAAAGATACTTGGGTTACACAGTCAGACACTACAGGGACATAACTATATAAAAAAGCTACTAAAATTTTAAGGGCAATGCAGTTCTCTTAATTTTGTTATGACCTTCTTTCTTGTTTTGTCAACTGAGTCTTTTTTTCCTCTTGACTAATCTTATTGAAAATAAAATGCATGAAATCTAGGTGCAGCCTTGTCTTCAGCTAAAAAATCCTTTGAGGTGGTAACAGAATCACATCTTATTAAGATCTGCATGAATGATCAAGACCAAAAAAGTTGGCCAGCCCAACAAACTCTACAAACAAGGGTGATGCCACCAGCATCACATGCACCACATGCAGTGGCCCATCAGGTAGCTATGGTAACCGTTAGACCTTTTTTTTAAGCTCTCATGCTTTTTTCACCACTAGAACTGCATGACATGCATTGTGAATCTCTCCAGTGATATATTAACTTGTCTCAGTCAGCAAATCCTTCAGTTTTCCCCAAGAGGTTCAGAGATGATTATAACTGGGCTCTTTCATCAGCAGTGGGGTGTGCAACAGATAAATGGCCTAATTCTCACGTCTGCCAAAGTGCTTATGCTGATATAGCCCCTAATATAAGTGTGATGATAAAGTTCCTTACAATGGTACAACACTGTTCTCTTCTAATACAGAAATGAACTTTACTGATACAGCTGCATTCACACTACAGCCAGTCTAAACTTGGAAGTTTTACTGGCAGAGAGACGCTGGTTGAGAGTGTGGGGAAAAAAACATCACACACCTCTCTGACAACTGTGCTGGCAGACACTCCAGAGGAGTCCCTAGATAGACAAAACAAGTTTCTGCAGGATAGCTGCAGCTGTCTGTGTATGCTCTGCCTGCGTGAGAAAGAAGGTAGTTTGAACCAGCTTAGCTCCCTTTCACTGAGGTTGACCCAAGGTCTCAAGCTATGGTCATACCAGCCTAAAAGTGAATAAAGTAATTGAATTCCAGGAACTGGTAAGAGCAGTAACAGCAAAACAACTCTTTAGCCAGTGTACATATCTCTTCTCCGAGGAAGGAAGTGCACCACTATAACTACTATAAATAAGGCCTGAGGAGCCTGAGTTATATCTATTCAATTATAACAGGAAAGTTAAATAGCCCAGAGCTGGGCTAATCTGAGGCCACTTTATGAGTAAAGATGAGTGCATTAAGAGATGTAGAAAGAGATGCTTTAGCACAATGTATTGAAACGTCATTAAGCAGATCACATAAATATACTAAGCCACGGCAATTTATTAGGTGGTAGAAATAATGCTGTTGTATGAGAGAACAAAATTTCAGACTCCAGCAATGTCAAGGAAGCTGTACT
Organism: Sturnus vulgaris; assembly: GCF_052056855.1. Classification (NCBI taxonomy): domain Eukaryota; kingdom Metazoa; phylum Chordata; class Aves; order Passeriformes; family Sturnidae; genus Sturnus; species Sturnus vulgaris. Next base: position 69,558,801 of record NC_142283.1, on the reverse strand, counting down.
TAAATAGCAAAGGGGATTCTGAAGAATGGCAAATTTGGATATCTCATTTGTGACTCAGAAGCTGGGTAGGCTGAAGAATCTTCCCTACTGCCTAATCTACAATACTCTGCCATGTACAATTTCCTTCCCATTGTTTTAAGGGACTAAAATTAATGCAGCAAGTGACTGTGGAAAACAGGTATGGAAATAACGAAACTTGTCTGTTGTGCTCTCAGTGAAACAAATATTAGAAACTGTTTACTTTAGATCTTGATCATCCTACTAGATGCTCTGTATTTCTGCATCAACCCCTAGGTTATCCCCCTTAACTTTTTCAGACCAAAGTAAGCAAATGAGAAGTCCAGCATGAAACAGCCAAAAACTTTATGGTGGTATTTCATTTAGTATTTCACTAATGCTTTTTTATCACTAGAAGCTGAGCCAGCAAAGATGGCAAGCTCTCAGCATGAGGTTATGTCTTCCATCTAGATCTCCCCTGTGTTCTTACAGCCTGCTTTCCACAGCAAATCCCAAACACACCACTTTCCCTCCTCCCAGCCCTTTGCCTTCACTGCCACAACAGCCTCAAATGTCTCTTTCTCCTGGAAGCACTCACCACTGTTACTATAATATCCCTAGAGGGCTGCCTGGGCAATGAGTGCACCAAGATGCCTTAATTAGCCAGAATGAGGCTTCATCCACTTCCTAACAAATATCTTCTTCCTTTCCATTCCACCTTTTCAATTCCTAGGTATGGCAGTCCAAGAATGGCTTGCAATACACTAGTTATTGAGAACTCCTCCACTGTTCACGAGAACGCATCTGGGTGATGCACTCAGTGATATGATTTAGTTTTATGTTGTCCTGTGAAGATCAGGGAGTTGAACTCAGTGATCCTTATAGGTGCCTTCCAGCTTGAGATCTTCTATGACTCCATAAAATATAGGAGCCTAGGAATTATGCAGAAAACCTTACAGAAAACACATAGGCTGAAACGATTTGTGTGCAGTCTCTTGTCAGTGCCGGTAAGTGTGGACTGGGAAAAGAAAAAGAGGAAATTAATCATTGCACAATCCATCAAAAGGTGCCAGACAAGCCTTCAGGGCAAATACAAGGCAGTGTGACAGATGTGTGCACACAAACCAGTGGAGACACAGAGTGGTTTGTGCAGTATTTCACTGCCCACAGCCCAAGCTCCCAAAGGCAAGCTTCACTCTGACCAAGGACACAGGGGCTGACCTTGTTTCAACACAGATTTCTGTGAAACAGCCTGCAGCACAGGAAAGGCATGCAAGATAGAAGCCCAGAAGAAGAATGCAGGGTCAACATGTGGGTTAATTGGAGAATGGAGTGGTGAATTATAAGGTCCCAGTATACTGAAATCTGCATTTAATTGCTCAACAGCAATGCAGTGCAATGTTTTTGAATGCTCATTTGCCAGTAAGTGTGACAACCAGGATGTCATAGCTCAAAAGGGAGGCTGAATATATATTCTTTTCCTTATATGTATCTGATGGCTGTCTTGTAAATTACGAGAAATGTGGTGCTTTCCTTTAAAAGCAAAAATGAAAACGGGCTTTTTGTCTGCAGAGATATACTGGAACTCCCATTAATCTCCCTTTCTTGCTACTAAAAAGCAGAGTTCAAACATCCTGCAACCTCTACTGATAGCTAATAACTTGGCTTTCTCAGAGCTAAGAATAAAAATGTAAAATTCTTACCAGAAAAATCAATGTGGCTCCTCCTCTTAATTGTATCTTCTATGGAGTACATATATTGGATTTGCACACTGCTTTGACAGCACTTCACAAAGTAAAAAGCAGTGGATACTGCAACTGCTGGGTGAGTAGAAGAGATTCTATTTCTTGTGGACTGCAGGCTCCTAGAACATCTCCTCTGTTAGTTATGTACTTGCTCAGCTGTTGAACATTAGACATTCACACTGAGTATTTGTAAAATTAATCCAATGACATAAGAATGTTCCAGTCCCACTGCTGAACTCTTCCTAATTACTTTTGCATTTACTTTCTCTAACACAAAATCATGTCAGTTAACCTGAAAAATGCACGTATGCTCCAAGTATATAGGAAGCAAAACTATAAAATAAATAATTATTTAAAATTTATATTTAAATTTCTATTTAAATAAATAATTATTTAAAATTCGTATGGGATGTTTAGCTTTGCAATCTTAGCACAGTATTCTTAGTGCATACATAATTGTTTAAAAAATAGTCACATCAAAGGATAATTATAGTGTTAGGATAAGAACAAGAACAAATGTAAATGCTAGCAACTACTTCCATAAAAATCAAGTGATTGAATGATGAGAAGGTAGACTGATCAAAGGAAAATCATTACAGCCTGGGAAATCTGAACATTTTATCCATCATTCTTCAAGCCTTACTGCTAATTAAAGAAAAGCAGTTTTCCGATAGTATCTTGCATGATTTCTAATGTGTTCCATGACTCATGGGTTAAACATTGTTTTATAACTCTGGCCTCAATTTTGCTAGCCCTTCACATAGGAAGATGTATGACAATCACCAGTGGGACATGTCTTTCAATTATGAATGGCCCAAAAATAAGCTGCATGCCCAGAACATCAAATCCTCCAATCTGTGTTTGTGGTAACTTGTCATTCCTGTCAGATGGGATTAAAGTGCAATTGCTGAACAGTACTAATAACAGTTCAAAGAAAAAGACTGACTCCTGTATGCACCTATACACATTTACCATGTCCTCTCCTATGTATTAAATCATATAATCACATAGTTACACAATGGTTTAGATTGGAAGAAATCTTAGAGATGATCTAAGATGAATTCCAACCCCCCTGCCATGGGCAGGGACACCTTCCACAAGACCAGGCTGCTCAAAATTCTATCCAACCTGGCCTTGAACACTTCCAGACAGGGAGCATCCACAGTTTCTCTAGGCAACCTGTTCCAGAGGTTCATCACTCTCAGTAAAGAATTTCTTCCTAATAATTAACCCAAACTTGGCTTCTCTCAGCTTAAGTCCATTCCACTTTGTTCTACCAGTACATATCCTGCTAAAAAGTACCTCTCCAACTTTTTTATGGGCTCCCTTCAGGTACTGGAAGGTGCTATAATGCCTCCCCAGAGCCTTGTCTTCTCCAGGCCAGACAACTCCAGTTCTCTCAGCCTGTCTTTCAAGGGGAGGTGCCCTTTGATCATCTTGGCTTCCTCTGGACCAGTTACAAGAGATTAATTTCCCTGGCCCTGACCCCATTCAGCCTCTCCACACTACACAATCCCAATAGGACCCACTGCCTCCCTGCTGCCTGCTCCATTATGTAGGCATGCATCTTCCCATCACACAGTCACTGGTCACAGGGTCTTTCTGAAGAAACAACATATGCACCTCTTCTACACTTGACCTTGATTTAAATAGTGCTCATGGGACAGTGCTAAATCCTTTTAAGCTCCCAGCTGTCATCTATGCATCTTGAGAGGATTGCTTAGAGTCACACTCTGGAAATCACAGTCTGGCACAAGCTGCCAAAGCAGATCCCAGCTGCTCAATGGGAACCATGGAACCGGACTGGGCCAGCTGGTTATTTTCTCCAGAAGATACACTGGAGCTGTTCAGATGGTCACAGAATAATTCCACATCTGGAATGTATTCCATAAAGATGAAGGAACCAAAATTGTTTCCCCTTATTTTTATGCTGCTGTGATACCTTGTGTATCCTCTTTTCGGTATGTACTGAACACCTCTACCTGACTGTTCTATTGGTGATTTATGTAAAAAAATTATGCAAATGCCTGTATTATTACCTCACCCTCCCTCTACAACTGGGTTTTGAAGTTTTCTCCCTTTGCCAGACTTGCCTAAAAATAAAGTCATGTTGGTGCAAGTTAAATTTTGAAAACTTGCCTTATTATCAGACATCTCTTTCATGCAGACACCTCTACACTTTGATGTAAACGTCAGGGAAAAACTCAACCTAAAGCATAGTTCACTTGTTTTGTGTAATTTTCACTTTATTTATCTATACAAAGATCATATTTTCCTTTGTATATTTAAGAAATAGACCTTTCCTTGTTTCTCTGCCTGCACATAAGTTATACATACACTTGTATAATTGATTTCTTTTGTAAAAGCAATCATTTCCCAATCAAATTCAATGATTTCCACTTTACAAATGAGAAAAAAAAATTGAAAACTAGCTTTATAATATTTGGAAATAAATGGTCCTTTCATTATGTAAAAGCATTAGGGCGTCTCCAAGGTATTCCAGATATAATAATTTATAGTAAATGAGATTATTATTGCTGGGAAAAGAACCACTTAATGTCAGTTTTCTGTGGGAAAAACCAAAACAGACTAATCCAATAGGAGTGCTCAGAAACATACAGCAAATATTTAAAAGCTTCAAAGATCCAAAACAACAAGGGAAAAACACATGCTGAGGAAGTAATTTGGAACAGGATGCTTCTGTTCATCCTTATCACAGAGAGGTAGACTTACTATCTTGAAAAATACAATAGCAAGCCTATTTTATCATTGTATTCTTTCAGTCTGTATGAACTTGTCTAAGTAGTTCTACCAGCATAATTGTGGAGTAATGCAGGGTTGAGCCAAGCCTGGATATAGAGACCTGAAATAGAAATTGTTGAGCATTGAGATGTGAAGTACTGTCCAAAAGTCTCATAAACAGACCTCTGTGGCTGCTATGAGCAAAGCAGTCATGTCAGAACAAATTTGGCTCAACATACTGCTATAGCAATCAGCTAGTAATGGCTCACCTTCCAAAGATAGCACTACTACAAAATTAGTAACTCAGCTATACAGCCACATAGCTGAACTGTTAAAAATCCAAAATGGACCTTGAAAACAACAGATTCGTGGATAATATTCCCTAGATATAGACATCAAGGAATGCATCACAAGTTGATCTGTATTCCTTGCCACTTTTACTTTCAAAGTATGACAGTCTCCTTCTCCCACAGAAGCCCTCCATGCCCTACCAAATGTCTCAGATGCAATTCTTAAGTCAAATGGAATAAAGGCATTTGGAATTGCAAGATCAGTAGTGCAAAACAATCTGTCACATAGACGTTGAGGAGCAGTCCCTATCCATTACAAAGCACATTCCAGCTGAATTCAGTCCCATCTTGTGCTCTCTCTGTTTTGGCTGTCCAGGGATGGTTCATGAGGCACTATGGGGGGCTCAGGCTATTTTGCTATAGCAAAAAACTACAGACCTATTAACAAGTTTCATATACCTGACAGTCATGCTTCCTTGCCACTAGTCCTGTGTTTCACCTACTGAAACACAGTAAGGAAACTTTTCTGGTTTTGATTTTTCACATACCTGTTAATGCAGAAAAACTGATTGAAGCAAAGCACATGGAGAAATTCTGAATAGCCACTGCTGGATCTCTTTTACAATTTATATGGTACAAAGATCAATTCTGATGTTAGGATTAGCATGTAAAATGACTCCTAGCACAACTGTTTGCAGTTTGAAGAGTTTTTTGCGCTATCCATGCAATAGAGGTTTGGGCTAATTAATCCTCATGAGAATGCGATCTTGAAGACAACAAAGCTAAGAGACAGAGAGACTGAAGCTAAAATGCAATGCAAACATTTGTTGACCAGCTAAATGGCCTCAATGACCTCAAGAATGTGTTTGAAAGCTTCTTAGGTGCCTAACAGCTGAATATCTTCTGCACTTGTAGCCAAGTTTCTAAAGACATTAAAAGAGCTCACTAGATTCTAATTATGAAGTAGGTAGGAATTAGATGACACAGATGAAAAACCTGACAGTAAGAATTTCATGGAAAACCCTATGGTCAGAACTGTGGGAATACCTGTAGGTCTCACAAGCTCTGACCAGCATTATCTGAGACTTCCACCCTTTGCCCACATCCCTGTATCTCAGACCTGGGCCTTTCATTCCCTGTCTGAGCTAGGTTGTTAGCACACCTGCCTTCAGCCCTACCTCTTTAATGACTCTTGGGACTATGCCATAGCCCAGTGAAGTCTTTTCCCTCATCCCATCTCCTGCTGCTCCTGACAAGACTCTCTGGATGGTTCGTGGACATCATCACCACTTCCCCGGGTGTGGAGCTGTTGATGGAATATTCTGCCCAGCCCGTTATGCTTGGTTTGTCTTGGTTTTTCTTACCCTGTGCAGAGGTCTGCTCTTGCTACTCCTTGACACAGGAGACAGAGCTAGATTTTATGAGTTCTTCCCCTACTGGACTGAGCATATGTAATATCAAACATAAAAGTAGCAGGTTTTTAAAATAAATGCTTGCACATTTCTCTTCAATGCATATGGTCAAAATACAATCTCAACACCTGCATTGTAAAAACAGAAATGTTCTGAGTTCTCCTGTACACAATAAAACTTACAAGAAGCGGGAACTGGTCTAGAATGGTATGTAATCTTATGAAAATGGTTAAATGAACAAGGTGGGTGTCACTGATAATAAGTAAGAGCCCTGTTTTGAAGACCTGTGATTTGTCTTCCCCATATGTTTCTTGTTTGGTGTGTGGTTTCTTTTTGCTTGTTTGTTTGTTTGTTTTTCAATTAAAAAGATCTGATAAAAGCTTTGGAAACACGTGGGCCATTAATATATAATGAGAAAATATTCTGTTGATTATGCAGTTGAGAAGAAAATCAAGATAGTAAGTAGAAAGTAGGAAGGAGAGGAGCACTTAGAGAAAAACAAGATGCAAAACATGATCAGAAAAAAAAGTGGAGGCAGTAAGTAAATTAATAGATTCCACAAATGAACAAAGTCAGGATCCAATTTGGCAGGTGGTGGTGGTTGTGATCAATGCTGTATGTCAACACTTTCTGCCCTATCCATCACAGCATGCAGAGCAATTCCACTGAAATTCAATTAAGGAGGAAAACCACATGATTAAGAAACATAGACATAGTGACTACAAAATATGCAAATTGTGTTGCAATTTTTAATGACATAAAAGGTAAAAACCTACAGAGACAAACTCATGGAGGGAAATGAATTCAAACACCATTAGAAGTACATTTTCAACTTGAAGGCATGAGGGAATTCAGCTGTAGAATTTTTATTAAGCTTAATTGGTGTCAAGGTGTAAAGTCCCTGTGCATCAAGTTGCTAATGTACTCCATGAAGAATGGCTTTATGCTTCTGTAGATGCATTGAGGAAGAGTGAAAACTGTGATTTCACTATATTATAGGCTCTGAACATCTAAATTCTTTTTTCTTGAGCATATACCATTATTGTCAGTTTTGACTTGCATGATTTGCAGTAGAAAAGAATAATTTGTATGTTGTTAACCACTCTGAACAGGGAAATGAGCCAATTTCTTTCATTTTTTTTACTCAAGGGAATGGTTTTGCCTCTTCCCATAATGCTTATGAATTTTAGTAATATCCTCACTATGAATATTCCACATGTGGAATAAGAGCTCAGCTGAATGCTTTGAATTAGGCCCCAGTTTGTCTAGCTAAGTTCACTATGTTGACATGTGTGATGTGACAACCTAGGCAGTGAGTGATTTACTGGCACCAGAAGATGCCAATGGAAAAATAAGAAACCTAACCATTTCATTCTCCACAGCAAATTGATGAAGTGTTGGGAAGCACTGACAGGGTTGTGGATTTAGAGAAAGAGGCCATTCCGAAACCATTTACAGGGTGAATATATTAACACCTTTGATATTTCTTGCTTTTCTCAGATTATGTATCTATCTTTATCCTGGCTGTCTTCTCTCTTTTGTAGGAATGAAGTGGCCACTAAGAAAATGAATGAAAAAGTGTGAATATTTGTTATACATATGTATGATTCACAGCACTTTCAGCAAACACATCTTCTCCTTTTAAATGATTATATACTTCTTGTTCTTCTTTCTGATTATTTCTTGTTAAAGAGATGAGAAATCAACATTTATGAGATAAGTTACGCTGCAAGATGCATTAATTCAGTGACAGGTGATATCGTTACAGGAATTTATGCGTGCAGAGAGTTAACATTTCCATTTTCAGAAAAAACATACTCAGATTTTCGAAAACAGGGAACTGAAAAGATGTATTTAACCAAATGTAGCTTGTTCTACCAGCAGGAAGAGTCTGGAAAAGATGGAGTAAAATTCAGCATGTAAAACTGAATTGTCAGCATTATGATGAGAGATACTCTAGAAGACCAGTGTCCTTTAAATAAATATTTTGCCACTATAACTCTGATTAAGGAAAAGTTACTTATTAACAACAGTTATCAACAGTTACCTAAAAGTCACTACATTACCCATGTTGAGTGACTCAGGCCCTACTCCTGAGTACCATGCTGTAGAAGTTTAATGAAAAAACAAGTTCAGTGGAAGTAATTTTCAAGGAAGTAGTATAGAAGACAATTCACACAGAGAAGAATGAGTAAAATTTTTCTGATAGTATATTCTGTGGAGCAAGGTATGTATCCTTTTCAGAACAGCTGAAAGGTATAGCTTTATCCTGTGTCCTATGAGTGTGTCAGAACACAGGTCGAGTGGAGACCTCAGGATAACTCTATGAAGGCTTCATTAGTTTGAGTTTGGCTAAGCCTGAACATTTTGGGGATGTTAATGATCAACTATGGGTATAAACCTGCTTTAAAGTAGAGACAATCATACTGAGACAGAATACATATTAACAAGGTTTAGAAGTGTCCTAATTATCTTGGTGATGGATTCAGACTTTTACTCCATCAGTGTAGTGGGTTTCTGACATACAACCAGCTCCATGCAGCTACTCAGGTTCATTTATAAACCACTCTTCCTACCATCTCTGAATTCTGGTTAGGGCGTGCTTACTGACTTTCTCATCAGCTTCCCTGTCTCTCTGGATCCATTCATTCTGCTAAGTGACACCAGGGCAGGGACTGTTCCCATACCCTGTGCCAAATGGCAGGGTTCACACTACACAGAGCTGGCTCTGGGTCTCCTTTGTGTTCCATGTGGTGATTATGCAGCTCTAGTTTTCTTCTCTTTTTTTTTTATTTTTTCCCTTTCTTTCAGTTTAAGTTGTCTAAGAATAGAAGAGGGCTGTGTTCAAGGCTAGGGATACAACATATGAATGCCTACTGGGAATAGCCTGGGAATAGCCTGGCACATGCTATTGCCTGCACCATACTCATGCAGTATTTCAGAGAGTGCTAGCTGACACAGGCCAAGCCTGTACCAGCAGCTAAGCTCCTCTCCTAAGACTCTCCCATTTAGAAATAGAAACATTATTATTAGCGACTCATTTCTGCTTGTTCCACTCCACACTGTGGAAAGGGCTCTTTGCCCATCTTTCTGTCCTGCTCCTCTCAAGCACGTTCAGGTGCCCTCCAAGAAAGGAGGGCATTGAATAACCCTCTTTTGGCCATGAAAAGCAGACATCTTCTCCGTTATTTGACCTGCTTCTCCCAGAGGAATGCACAGAAAGTTTTAGTAAATTGCAACCCTTATAAGGCTGAAGAAAAGACTAAAGAATATTACAGTACTGCACCTGTCAGTGGGTGTCAGGCACTGTCCAGATGCAGTCGCAGGCTCAGGAAGGCATTAAGCTGCCAAAGACCAACAACTAGAACAGTGTACCTAGCAGTAGGTCAAGTTCTTGCTAGGTATCTGTTACTGTTCCCTGTCAGAGAAAGAATACTGGGCAAGAGGTTTTGTGAGAGCTTAACAGGCTTGTCTGCATGACAGTTCTCATTAGGCTACCAGAGTAATGATTTGACCTTCAAGAGAGGAGGAGGAAGGGGAAATGCATTCTTCATCATGTCTACTGTGTTGAGTTTGGGTAGAAGAATGCCAAAGAGGTTCTCTGTCTTGGGAAACCTTGGCTCCTAATTTCACCTAACCAATATCAAATCTAAGTGCAGTCTTATTATCGGGCACATTATAAGGATTTTTCACGTGTTTATAAACACTGGCCTCTTAGGAAGAAAAAGACTTTTAAATATCTGAATGCTGTAATCTTAAAGCCTCAGTTAAAATATTATTTCTAGCTGTTTTGCGTACAGATGAATCAGTTTTAGAAAATCATACCCTTTTCGCAGACAATCCCTACCTAAAGGCAAAGCACATGAAAGAAATTACCTGTCATAAGTTTTTTTTGTGTGTGCACTCAAGCAATGATTCTATGACATTTCTTGGTACTGAGGCACAGCAAAATGGGCATAAAATTATCTTTCAGCATGTAGTAATGCATGCATTTATGTTTATGCAGAGATAGTTCACCTTTTTTCCATTTGATATGTTTTTAAATATTGTCACTTAAAGAAAAAAAAAGATGAGATACACCCAAAATGATTGATTATTATCAACTTATTATAATTTTGCCAGTACAGGCATGAGGCAATCTATACCAGAGCAAGATGAGTTTTTTTTGCTCTTCCCGGGTAGTTGTAGATTTTTAGCTGCTTAACATTGGACTGTAGGCATCACAAGTAAAATCTGTGGCTGACACAGCCCATGAAGGTCATACTTAATATGGGGACATAACCCAGTGTACAATTTACTTTGGAAAAAGTCAGAGACTGGTCTTGTTGCAAAATCCCTGAAAGAAGAAAGGAAGCACTCTATGTTTAACAAAATCATCTGTTCACCATAAGACATTTGTAGACCTTGCAGGTGACTTTCTCTTTGCTATTGACAAATGGAGGCATGCTCTGTCATGATGGACACACGATGGGGAGCATTTCCTTGAAAAACGGGATCTACACATGGCACAGGGGAGCAGAGCCTGGCTGCAGCTTGTTAATGCACCTCTGGCAAGGCTCTTTTATTTCAAAGGACATGCTATGAGGTACAGATAAATTGTCCCTTCTTGCCTTGGCTGTAGCACTGCAGAATGATCATTATCCTGCTCAGGGTAATGTGCTGAGTGCTTTGATTAAAGGAGCAAAAAATCAGACCAACCAGCTGCATCTTGTATGTGGAGCAGGAGAGAGGCCATTGTGCTAAGCTCACTTCTGTGAGAATTTATTGTATAAAACACATGTGTATTTCTGTAGTTGGGAGACAGACAACAGAATGGGTCTGTGATGAGACTGGATAGCAGAGTACATCACAGTACATTTTGCAGAATACATCAATGTATTAGCAATGGAAGAAATTGTGGCTAGCTTTTAAAAGTATTTTGGCAACTCAGTCTCAAGGTCTTTTGTATGTTTTAAAAGGCAGTTATGTGCCAAAGGCATCTTAAAATGCTTTTGTGCATTTCAAGAGTCTAGAAGCAAAAGTCACTGTTCCTTTGATTTACTTTTGCTCTTTCTCTTGTCTCTTTGATTAACACTGTCATAGAGGTTCTTTAAGTTTTAGAAATACCAGCTGAAAGAAAGGTAAAAGGAATTGCCCATACCTTTTCCTTTAATTTTTCACCTAAAATTCTTAACAGGGCTAGTCTTTAGGGAGGAATAACAAGCAAAAGCTATAACCACAAAGAGTATAAGCAGGTATTAGCTGGATATCATGCCTGTTTATCTCCAACACCTCCAGTTTCCTCGCTCTTGTCCCCAGATTATCTTAACCAGAGGTCTCCAAGTGTGCCAGCTATTTACTTCCCTAAGAAGGTATGCAGGAGAGAGCCAACTGATAACACAGTACATGTCACTTGTCAGCCCAGAACAAGAACGGCATTTCTAAATACTTTGTTATTAATAACATTTGGTTACCTGGCTGTTATAAGAACTGAAAAGGTCATATACCATGTTCAAACCTGACTTTTCATATAAATATATAGAAACATAGCAACATATAAACTTCAAATTAAAAGTCAACGTTTCTAAGAACTAGAAATCAATTGATTTATCACTGTCCTTTCTCTATGAAATAAAGATCTTAAATGATACTGACCGTAAGCAAGAGGGCTGACAATATGAAATATTTTATTTGTGCTGTCATATACCTTCTTTTACTTTTGCCAAAGTTTACCACTTAAGGAGCATTGCTACAACATTGTGGTTTGTTCCTAGTTTTGGCAAAACACCACCTCCATTCCTGTAAGTAAAATAAGGAAAAAACAGATTGTATAGATTTAAAAATTTATTTCAAAAGCCTCAAGATTTAGACAAAGTCTAGCAGTATGATAAAGGGACAATCTGAGAATGTTAGACTTTGTGTTGCTTGTGTGAAAATCTGTCCAGCTTTGGCCAAATCACAAACCAATAGAAATATCATTTACAGGAAAATGTAGGAACACTTGAGCTTAGTCTGAACACAATGCAATGCCATGCAAATATGGTTATTTGGGTCCCAGTCCAGTGTCTCTGAGAGGCACTGCATTGTATTTGCACCCTTTATTGCTGCCTGAATTTCTGTGCAATCTAAGTAAATCAAGCACTATCTGGTTGTACGAGTTCAAGCATTTCCCCTAATCGGAGCTGGCAGACAACCTTAGTCTTAAGCAGAAAGTCACACCATTGATCTAAAAAGTTTCATAAAAATGAATCCTCAGATCAGCAGGGAAATAAGTTGTGCAGGAAGACTGAAGTGAACAGCTAAGAGACCTATTTATTTCTACTAAAACACTAAAAAGTAGTGATAAGCAAGCTGTTATGTTACTTTACTACAGAATTAGACAGCTTCTTGCTTCCCTGATTGTTCTCCTGCCTGTGAATGTCTACACATTTGTACCAGCTGCTCTTGATTGGGCTTAGGCCAGCCCTGTCTACAGTAGTTGTATGTTTCTTTATCATATACAGTCCTGAGAATCAGGAAAAACCTCACAAACTGCAGTCAGTGTCATGGTACAATGAACAGTTGTCAATGTTTTACAAGGTTTCTTCTGACTAGCTTCTCTGCTTTGAATCTGTTGGCAATAAATGCTAGCAAAACAAACTCAAGAGATGCAAACACGAGGAAGAAACAAAACAGTAATCTGCTTTTATCACGAGTGCTAAAATTGCAAAACTCTACCATAATTTCCCTCAAATATGGGATGCTGAAAAAAGGTTAAAAGGGAAAAAACCACCATTATTCTGTGCAAAATGTTCAGTGCAATTCTCGAAAATCAGGCAGCCCTAAAGATTAGGAGAGGTCCTTCATAAATAGATACTAAAATACACAGCCTTGTGTGTATTTTCAATATGTAGAGATACCACAAAAATTACTCAAATTACTGCCAGAATAAAGCATGAGTTCATCTAGGTCATCTCCCTGCCTGTCTGCAGTTTACATTTCTCTTGGTGATTCTTGTCTAATTCATATTTAGTTTAATTGATGAGGATTCAACACTATCTTAGGCAACTTAAACCAGAGACAGATTACCTAATGCTTCTACCACATTATCTCCCTTGTTGTAACTCATACCAACTGCTTCCTGTCTTCTCTGCAACATTGTATTCCTTTCTGTTTTTTCCTGCAAATTCGAAGCTGTACCACTCCTTCCCACAGTGTTTTTCCTCCAGACTAAACAACTGCCTTTTTTTCCATCTTTCCAAACAGGTCATGTTTCAGACCTTTCGAGCTGTAACTTTACTGCAGTACTAATCACTCAAGGAGATTATTCCCTGAAATGATGCAACTCAGATATACCAAGGTTAGGCAGGCTGCCCAGTGGAGGCAACAAATCATTAGGTTAAAACCATACTCCTGTGCTGCTGATTCCTCATCCTCAGCCCTGCCAGTTTGTTTGCTTTAATCATCTGTTGGATGTCATCATAAACTTCTTAATCCTCTCCCCAATACATCTGAGCAGCACACAGAGCAGCCAAGCCACACACACTCTACTGCACAATTCCTACTGGGAATTCCTGTAACCCTTTGTACAGACATCTAATAGCATTCAGAGTTATAGCTGAGGCCTTTTGCAGGCTTGACAGGTCCCTGACCTCATACACCATTTGTGCCAAATCATCAGCAGCACTCAGGTGGAAAGCCTGATCAAAGGACCTGGGTCTTTTTAATAATTTCTCCCTGGCATCTTTCCAGCTCTCTAGAAATTGAATCTCCCTGTTGTGGTCTGACAAATACAATAGCTTTTTCTGAAGTCTTTGTTGTTTTCCATATATTTTCATTATGGATAGAGATCAGAGCTGACCACTGCTAGGAGTGCAAGGTACTTCTAGCTAGGCAATTCTAGCTAGGCATGCAACGAGTTCCAGTGGGTTGAAGAGGGGTAAGAAAAATACACAGATTTATGAGGATGAAACACAGGTAGTGCTGCATTATAACAAAAGTAATGGTTTTGTGGAGGATGCTGAGTTTAGCTTTTGGCTGCTCTAATGGAACAAACTAGTGAAACTGTGTACAAAGTAGAACCAGGATGCAGACACTTAGGGGGTTTATGTTCTAAACACCACCTTCTGATTTTAGGCTGCCTGTGTATCTGGAAAATGGGAAAGTTGCCCCTGACTGCAGTGGTGGATGACTTTGAGATCACTGTAAGAGTAGATAGGTAGAAAGTATTTTCATCTCTTTTGCACAGGTGAGATCTTACTTGTGCACTTCCATGGTCCAGTACATATCTGCTATACAAAGCCTAATAAAATTGCTCCAAGACAGTCAGTTTCTTTTTTTTACCACTCAGTTGCACTGGAACATTTTCTAGAGGAAAGCCAGGCCAAAGGAAAGAAAACATGCTATTAAACATTAAAACGCTGTTTGCTTTCACTCAAAGTGGCTGTAACAATTCTTTCCCAGGAGAGTTTCCCACAAGATATGCTCACTTATTACTTTCACTTCCTTTGTCCTGGAATTTCTAAGCAAATTATTACTTTAAGGTTTTCAGAAAATATTTTTCTTTTTCTAAAGGTGATCTTACTTGGACCCTCTGACTCGGTTTTCTGTTAGTCTAGATGCAGAATAAACTTGTATAAAATTCTAGTTACCCAAAAAGTAAATGAAGATGTTCCTATAGAGTGGCTACAGCACATTAAACATACTTAACTCTATTTTGTAAACTTTCTGTGCAGCAGAAAATACCCATGGTTTTACGGGGTGTTCTGATTATCTCCTAAAAGAGCAATAACCTGTGTATCTGGATTTTCCAAGAGCAGAGAAAAGGTATTGCAAAGCTCTAGATGTCTTGCAAACCTTGTCCTAGCTTTCCTATGTGACAGCTCTGGCAATCTTTCTTGAGATCAATTCTGTATGTTTGGGATGCCTGAAGCTTCATGCCTTTGGCGAGAGGAATGTGTTAATCAAATTGAAGCAATTTTGAAAAACTATTTCATTCTCTGAAACTTTTGAAGCTTTCTGAAGATGTTTAAGGGCAAGACAGAATTTGATGGGAGTTACTGCTGTTCTAAGCATGCTCTGATTCTCTTGGTTATGGTCAAGTGTGGTAAATTCAATGTTTGAGTGGAAATAAGGCATTGTTGCTGAAGTACATACCATTTGGGGAGTCAGAAATAGATCAGGAATCAAGTAGAGTTGAAAACAAGTGTTGAAAATTGTTGGAATCTAATGTACATATTTACTTCTAAAATAACAATAGTTAATCAACTAATAACCATAATAATAACACATGGAAATATTTCAGGGTTAGCTTTTGTTTTCACCATGAAGCTTGATGCTGTCTTACTTCTCACAATCTATAGGAAAAGGATCGCTGAGTGTCTGAGAATCAACCCTTTTGTCTTTACGTCTTGTATAGATAAAAGCAAGAAATATGGTTAATGGAGAACACGAGGACAAGGAAGTGAAAGCTGTGTTAGTAGCTGATAGGCCTTGGAGGAACCATGAAATACTATCTCTCTGCAGGAGTCGTCAGAAGCCTTCAACAGCTCCTAGGCATTCCCTGGCACGCAGAGAAGCCTGTAGGGATAAAAGCTATGCAGGCGCCTACATGCAATGTAGGAGGACATGGATCTAATTATACCTCTTCACCAAATCTGTATGCAGGCTAGCATTCCTATTATTAGCTGGTCTGTGTTTTCCCTCCTATCCTCTGCTAGGCTGTAAAGTGAAATTCAAGAGAAGACAGAACAGTCTCTTATCTGTGTGTCTGCCTGGAGTGAGGCATTATGAGCTCCAAACTTTTCTAAAAAGAAGAAAATCCTTTAAATAAAGCCATCTTGCATCCAACAGAGAGGAGCTTTGATTCTTCAATATGACCAGTTTTCTGGGGTGAGCCAACTAATGTTAGTGCCAGAGTAGTAAGACAAAGGAGGGGGTACCTGTGCTTATCATCTGTAGCTCAGTATACTGCAACAATACTTGGAGAACTTCTGGTTATCTATAGCCAAAAAGTGTTCCAAGAGATAAGTATCATTATTTGATGTTTCTGCCAATCTCTTCCACTTTCCAAAGGCACTACGTAGAGGCTTGCACTAGTTATGTTCTAACATGGGATCAGGGCTGTCATCTTGGAATGGAGTGCTCAAAAGTACTTAAGATTTGTCTAATTATACTTCAGATGTTTGAAAGATGGAAGTGGTATTTATCTCTAAACTTTGCATTATGAAACTACCGTTTGGCAAATTAAAAGCCTTCTTTCTCTCATTGAACATTTACAGAGAAATTCAGGCGGTGTCATTTCACTATGTCAAGAGTAGCATTACTGTTAGTCATGGCAGTGAAAAATAGATTCTTAAAAGTCTGGAAAATAAGACACAGAATTGGTGTTTAGCCCAGTAACTAAAGTCATAAGATGAACTCTTAGGGTTTTTGAAAGGTAAGATACATGGCAAACTCTTGGTGTTCAACCAACTCAGATCATACCATCATAGAAACAGAGAAACCCCAGTGGGCTCAGCCTTTCCTCATAGGAGTGGTGCTTCAGCCCCCTGATCATCTTTGTTGCCTCCTCTGGACTTGCTCTGGCAGGTCCATGGCCTTCTTTATGCTCTGGACACCAGCCCTGGATGCAGTGCTCCAGGTGGGTCTCACCAGAGCAGAGTAGAGGGGGAGAATCACCTGCCTCATCCTGCTGGCCACATTGCTCTGCATGCAGCCTGGGGTACCATTGGCCTTCTGGGCTACAAGTGCACATGGCTGAGTCATATCGAGGTTTTTGTCCACAAACACCCTCCAATCTTTCTCCCCAGGGTTAATCTCAATCCATTCTCCACCCAGACTGTATTTCTGCTTGGGATTGTGCCAACCCAGGTGCAGGACCTGGCAAGTGGCTGTGTTGAACTTAGTACAGGTCCACCTCTCAAGATTGTCCAGGTCCCTTTGGACAGAATCACTTTCCTCCAGTGTAGTGACCACACCCCACAGCTCAGTGCCATCAATGAACTTGCTGAAGGTGCCTTCTGTCCCACTGTCCCCATCACTGGCAAACATGTTAAATAGTGTCCCAACACTGACCCCTGAGGGACACCACCAGTTCTCCACTTAGATATTGAGCTGTTGATTGCACCTCTTTGAGTGTTACCATCTAGTCAGCTTTTTAACCAGGTGGCCTATCCATCACATCCACGTTTCTCCAGTTTAGAGACAGGAATGTTGTGCCAGACAGTATCAAATGCTTTGCACAAGTCCAGGTAGAGGATGTCTCTTACCCTGCTTTCATCCACCACTGCTGCAAACCCATTGTAGAAGGTGACTAAATTTGTCAGGCACATTTTGCCCTTACTGAAGCCATGTTAACATGGTGATTGGCTGTCAACAATCACCTCTTTATTTTCTATGTGCCTTAGAACAGTTTTCAGGAGAATCTCTTCCATGACCTTACCAACCACTGAGGTAAGATTGTCTGGTCTGTAGTTCCCTGTGTGTTTTTTGTTTCCTTTTTAAAAACAGGATATTATCCAACCAGGGGGTGTTAGACTGGACTGCCATGACTTCTCAAATATGATTGTTAACACCTTAGTAACTTCATCACAACTCATGGATGTATGTCATTGTGGACTTGTGCCCTTCATGTTCCTTAGATGTTCATGAACCCAGTCATGTCCTACAGTAGGCAGTTCTTAATTCTCCCAATACTTGCTGTAGGATGGCAGTCGTGATCTTGAATATGTGGTTTTTTTCCTGCTAGAATTTCACAAGTATGGACTCTATCTCGAGAAACATGTGAGAAGACAGAAAGCATTTCTAAGATGTCATCCCAAAAGAAAAGGCACAGTTCAGCTATAGAACAACATTAAATATAGACCCCTAACTTTTTTTTCTCTTCAGTGGTTAGCCAGGCTGATACAGCACTCTGCAATTCTGTTCAGGAAAAGTCAAATCCTAGAAATAATTCACATGGATTTTTCTTCAATGTGCTTAACAGAACTGTGGAACTATTGAAAGCTTACAAAAATTCCATGTGTGTGCCAAGTAGTAGCTCAATCCATAAAAGCTCCCACTGAAGCAAATGGGACAAAATTTTGTGATACTGTAACATCCTTGCTGATGGCATAAACACCTCCCATGGATATGGATTTTATAAACTTGGAGGCACTAGAAAGACAAATATCTTCAAAGGTCCTCAAATCTTAAAATTTCACACAGAGTTTTCAAGAAAACTTTTGATCCTATGTTTAAAGCCTAAACTCCACCTTCTCTAACCAGATGGGGAAATAAATTATATTCCTGCACTGAATTACTCCCTTCAAAGTCAGTCATGATTAGCTCAGAAACAGCTGAGGGATTTCAGTGGGTCCCATAGTTATAACCCTCCTTTCCCTTCTCTCTCTGGTCTTCTTGGGAAAATCTAGTTAAGCTCTCCCACATTTACCAGATTGAGTTTTGGATTATTTTTGTTGTTGTTTTTTTTGTTTTTGAAGGCTACTGTACAGTACTGATCCTCAAATGCTCAATCAATCCTGAGACAGAACAATAGCGTAATTTTACACTGAAAGCTTAAATTGAAATATTATCCCCTTGTGAAAGCCCAGTCTAAAGCATAAACCACTAGCTGGCTGTGCCCAAAAGGCTGTATCACATTTGCTCTCATTCACAGCTTTTAGACTGTTGACACTATCTCAACCCTCAAGTAGGGCAGCCACAGATTTGAACAAAAGAACAAGAAAAGGATAATTTTCTTCAACACTTAATAAATTTGACACAATTAAAGAGAATTCTTGTGTTTATGGACAAGAAATCTTTTGCTTCCAGATGCCAGAGCTAAATAATGGGGCATTGTATGAACTGCAAAAGTAAAATGCTACTCACTATTACTTTCAGCCTTGTTTTGGTACTAGAACTAAGCTCTTGTATCTTCTAGAGCATATTCCTTTGCTGTGCTTTGCATATTATGTCCTATTCAATACTCTTCAATCCAAAATATACCATCTTCAGAAAATACCAGTAGGATTGGCTTTTTCAAGTACCATTGCTTCACTGCAGATGGGCTGAGTTTCTGAAGATTTGAAGTGTAGCTGTTTGCTGACATTCAAGACCCTCTGAAAGTGATGGATGTCCTATTTACAAAGTAGATAATAACTAAGACCCAGTGTCAGAGACCCCACCAACCTTAGGCAAAAATACATTTGGAAATCCCCCTTGTTCTACCCCAGTTCTTGGGTGCATATTGTATGGTACAAGCACACTGCTCCCAGGTCCTGGAGAAGCTACACCCCCTAAACCAGTCTTTCCTCAAAGGATGCTTTTTCTCCTTTCCCATGGAAACTACTGGAAGTTTTACCATCTTTGCCATCAACACTTTCTAACTACCTGTGGAGAGATCTGTTCCTGGTATGAGGCAATGTTTTTAGCTCTGTTAAGATCCCGGCAGGATTCTGACCATCCCAATCCAACCCATTCCATCCCACCACATCCCATCCTGTCTCACCCTGTCATGTCTCATTCTGTCTCATGCATTTCTTCCACCAACTCCCTTTTCACTGTGCACAGTTTGCAGTTCACCAGTATGGGAAAGCTTTTCAAGGGAGTAGAAATCACCCATGGCCATGTTTTATTTTACTGCTGAAAATGATACTTAATTGCCAGCAATGCATAACGAATGCAGCTATAAAAAACAACACTGAATTCTGTTTTCCCTCATATATCATTGATAAAGCTGTCAGCTAAAGCTTTTCTTTTTTACTTTTGTCCCCAGAGACCATGACTGACCTAAAAGGAACTGAGCTGGCTTTTAGAAATACTGGTATGTTTGAAGTCATGATGAAGGACAGATGGAATTAAAATCCCACAGAGCTCTTTTTAGAAAGAGTTTTCTAATGACAGCTGGATTTTAGCCAAGCCATTGTCTCTGTTTCTAATGTTGACAGCAGCAACATTTAGCAAGTACCTATATCTGGTCAGATGACAATCTCAAGAACGAATGCAAATAAATTGCTCCAGCATTCAAGAAAAAGAAAAAATAAAGAAAAAAAAGGCCAAAAGCAGTTTAGTAGTTTAGTTTAGGTAGTTATTAATTCTTTTTAAAAGTACTATTTGTGCTTCATTTCAGCAGAAAAAGAAAAAAATAGAAAATTAAGGCTACATTAGTAGGAAAATATTCAGGGAATAGGGCATGAACTTAGGAGGTAAATACAAATCTATTCTATAAGCACATGTTCTTGTAAAGAAATGTTATAAGGGAAGACGAGTCCATGTTTTAAATCTCCTTTTTCAACAGTTATTGACAGATATTTGAATATTGCCTTTCCTGCTGCCTTCAGAAGCAAGCAACAAGATTTGACTTTTGGGTCACTCAAGATTAAAATTTTCATTTTTATTTTTGGAATCACAAGCATTCTTAATCTCTTCAAATTTGAATGGCTCCTTCTTTGGAGCTATTTTCTCTCTTCTTACCTACCACTGAGTGCTGTCCTGCTTCCAGTCCTTGCACATCTTTCAGGTCTCTTCTCCTCTCTCCTCTATGCTTTCTTATTAGAATGCAAATAATAAATCTCACTTGCTGTCAACTGCAATTTCAATTAAGCGACAAATTGGCTCTTTTCTTTGAAAAATTTTCTCATATTTATTTTCCTTCAATTTGGACTTTTCCCAAAGACTGCCTTACAAAAAATCACAGAACATAGGATTAGGAAGTATTAGGATCTCTATTGCTGCCCCCAAGTTTCTTTGATTCTTTGTCCTCTGCTTGAGCCTTGTGTGTTACTCTTGAAGAGTGTGCTGGTTACTTGAAATCAGTCCATACTGATTCAGGAGCACTACCAGAGTGATTGTGAAACCTCTTTTGTCAGAGACTTGTACAAACTTAATTTTCACAAAATTATTTAGATGTTCTGAGGGTTGGAATAGATTTTTCAAAAACCTTTAAAAACCTTTGAACCTCCTGGTTCTCTCTTGGGAAGATTAGAATGATTTTGCAGTTCCATAGAAAATATGTAGCCATTAAAGGCCTGCCCAAAATTTTTTTTTCCAATTATGTTGATAAGTAGGGAAGGCCACCTCTTTCACCTGACATCTTGAGAAAAATCAGAACTATGGCACAGTGTGAACAGCTCCAACTAACAGTAAATTGAATGGTGCTCCTTGTGTCAAGAGTGAATTGGCAAGGCTGCAGCCAAGTAGCTCCACCATTGAGTTTATCCTTGTGATATATTTAAGCTGCTGGAATGTGCATTTCTCCTATGTTGCCAAAACAAATTAACCTCTGGTATAAAAGTCATTATTCTTTATTCTAGTACTGCAAAAGACTTAAACATTCAGAGCTTAATGATGACATTCCTTTCCAAATAAACCTGTCTTACTACACAAGTGAGAGAATTTGATTGGTGGTCAGAGAAGAAGCCCAGGAAAAGGTAAAGTGTGAGAACTTCATAACTTTCCTTGCAACCTGTACTAAATAATTTGATCTCTTTTCCAGTAACTTCAACACCTAAAAAACAAATGGCTAAAGTTTGACATCTGGAACATTTCTTAATCCCGTTTGATCAAATGCAGCAAAGGTTCTCAGGTCTAAACAGAAAATTAACTTGTAAATTTCTAATAATAATAACCTGGAAGCTATTTATCAGGACAAAATAAACATATCTCATGCTGAGAAGAACGTTGGGTTTTAATGTTCCTAACACAGGTAGCCAGTGAAGGAATGCCGACTAAACAGAGCTTCCAGACATACTCATCAGCTGGAAATTACATGTCAGGTATTACCACAAAACTTACCATCAATGCTCTTCAGACATGGCATCAATGCTATTCTCCAAGAAACAGGTAGCACAGACATAAATATAGAAATTTTGTGGGTAAGGACTATGTTACAAAAACCATCCTATCTACAAAGTTTAAACTAAGAGGGGAAAGCAACTTGCTTAGGGTCAAGTAAGAAAGACAAGCCATATCTCCTAATCTGAGCTGAAGCAAATCCAAAATAAATACAACACTGATTACTCCCTCTGTGCATAAGAAAACAAAGGCAGTGAGAAGGAAATCAAAATACTAGCAAAAGGATGATGTAAATTAGACCATATTTGCTTATTTAAATATCAGAAAGGTATTGTGCCTAGTAGTCAGCATTCAAAATGTGTTAATAGATACATGAAAAAATATAATTATTTGATTAATAAATGGCATAATTACACCAAAGATTTATGCTCATTATTTTTTAATTTTTTATGTATTTTATACACACACACACACATATATATATATATATGTTTGTTAACACCTAGGGAAATGGAAAGTTTTAGTAATGCAGACTACCAAAGAAAGCTTATATCTGCATGACCAAACCCCCCGAAAAGTGTGAAAGAAGTGCTTTTAGAATAAAGATACAAAAACCCCTCATATTTATGAGAAAAATATGGAAAATACACAGGAAAGCCTTTCGTTTATTTTTACATGAGGATGTGGAAGTTACATGGCTCTATGTACCATGTCAGTCTTACATGTTATACAGGAATAACCTCCCTAATAATCTGCCTAATACTCTAAAATTAGAAATAAACTTAAAATCCTTTTTTTGCAGAAAACATTTTAAAAAACAAATGCTGGCAATATAATTTAGAAATTAGCTTACATTTTGTCTTCTTCAATAAATAAAAAATTTCCTATATGCTCCTTCCATTTCTTTCAGAAAAAAAAAGAAGAAAAAAAGGAGAAAAAAGAAAGAAAACAAAATTCTTGGTGACAGTATGTTTCTGCTTCCCTCGTTAAAGTCCTATGTACTAATTCTGAGTCTCCTACCTGAGTGTCCCCATGCTGCCCTTCAAGAGTGCCCACCTATGACTGGCTTATGAATGCTAGTGTAAAAATAGGAAATTCATTCCTGCTAGTGTAGTGTCTAAGGTCCAGTTCTTTGTTTTCTATGAAAATCTCAGACCTACTTTTTAAAATAGATTTTAAGTGGATCATAACATCATAAATATTTTGTACTGATGGCAAGTGGGGTGAGTGGCTAGCAGGAGGATTTTGTGACCAATTAAACAAAAGCAGATCACAGGCATGTCAGCTAAGTTTTATGGTCTTGAGATTTGCCATTTTAAAGACAGCTTGTGGTTAAAATAAGGGGCACTTCAAAAGGCAGGTTGCATTTCTTCAGTCAAGGCATTGACTCATGCTGAAAAAAACTCCATTCTTAGCTCAGTGTCAGAAGGGATTGCAATGGTGTGATTTCATAAGAGTTTATGCCAGAAATCCTGCATCTTTGTGACTGCACAGCATGCTTAGAAAGAAAAGCAAGATCAGTAATTATAATGTCATCAGAACAGGGCTGTGAGAAGACTTTGCCTTCCTGCAACTTCAGTTCTGACGCACTAAGTTCTAACCATTACATCCGCTTCTCCTGTAAGTGCTCCAAAAACAGAGCTCCAGGTACTACATTGAAGAGAAACAGTCTTTACAAACACAAAAACCAACATTTTCAAAGCCACTTTCCAAGCATAAAGACGGGACCATTTAAATAAGGGACAAAACTGGGTCTATGCCACATAAAAATTTGAGAATTTAAGCAGCCTCTCCCTGTTCCACCCCAGTTATCCTCTGAACCAGCATGATCTGAGAATATAAAGAGAGGCGGCAACCATTTCTTGTGCTCAAGACAGATGAGAGCAAATGTGCCTTCTGCATGTTGGCTTTTTGTTTCTGGCTTTCCTATCTGCCTATGACTGGAGCCTATAATGAAAAATTGTGGAAAAATTCTGCCTACTACTGCCGTATATAAGAAACTGCAACTTCATGTGTACAAATGCATTTTCTCACAAAGCTGAAATTCTAAATTTATGTGGCTGCCGAACTAGGTCACCAAAGATCCTTTGTTAAAATGCAAAGTATGAGAGTTACTGAGGAAATCTTATTGCAGAGGGCAAGAGATTAATTTCTGCCTGTTCTTTATTCGTGTGTGACTGCACTGCATTGCATGGCTCTTTTATAAAAATCATAGGCTGCACTGTCCCTATCGCACTGAAACAAAGACCTGGATACAACTGCCTGACATCTTGGTCAAATGCACAGGAATCCTGCTGAGACTGGACAAATTTTGATGAGTCTTCAGTGTACACAAATGTCATGCAAAATCCCTGACTTTTGGCAGCCCTGATCTTTTCTCTTGTTTTCATTTGAGAACCAGTCACATCCTGTAGCATCCTCTACTCACACATGCACACACTGATAAAGATGAGACGTGACATTTGTGCAGGGGACTTGAACTGCAGATGAAAAATTCAATCATTTCTGGCAGGCCTTACCACACTAATTTCTCAGAAGACTTGCAGGTGACCCATTAAACTTTCTTCAACTCTGCTCCAGGAAATAAACTGATCCAATGGTTCCCGCTTTAGCCTGTGATTCTTAAATGCTTGCAGTGCTGATTTGTGGAGACAGAGCTGCAGAGCTGTGGTTATTAAAGTTCAAATTAATGTCGTACTTGAGTCACACAAGCAAAATGCTCTCTGTATAGGTTTGTATTTTCTCTTGAAGAAAGCTGATCATGTCTGTAATATCACCTTGATTCCCTGTTACCGAGTTGACTGGATACCAAAGCACAATATGGACATTGGAAAACTCTGCTTGGCCTGTCATTGCATCTGTGTATTTGTGTACTACAAAGAAAAAAAAATAAAGTTCTTCTTTCAGTGTAGCATCTCTAATCTCATATAGTACAATCATGCCCCTGTTGGTAAGGTTGACTGTGGACTTTTTTTTTCCTTTTTTTTTTGCAAAAAAAATTCCAGGCAGAGCCTGACCTCCCTGTGCTTTATAATGTTCCAAAAGTCTTCTGTAAAACATGAACATGACTGCCTTGTTTCAGTGTGCTTCCTGAAAGTCCCTCTGGTCCAAACTTCTAGTAGCACCTGATACACTTGGTAAGCGCTTAAAAAGGCAGAGATATGAAGAATGGGAAAAAGTAATCAAGTACTGTGCAAGCTAAAAATCTGTATTTAAGAGAGAAACTGAATCTATGTGACAAATGATACAAAGGAAATTTTAAGTTGCTCACATGCTAAAGCAGCAACTCCAGGTAACTGAAATGCAAAACCTCACTGTAACTGGTAGGAATCGTGGGAAAAACTCGAGCATAAGATTAATGACTCTGGAGTTAATGAAATCTTAAATAATACACATATGAATCATTTCACTAACACAATCCCCTAGAAGATACTGAAGGTCCATAAGGAGTCCTCACCCAGATAATTATAATGAAATAATTTGTAAACACTCAACTTAGTAAAGAATTGTTATAATAGTTAGGCATACATCCTGTGTTATGTCTGCTGAATGCTTTCTGCAGATCCAGAGAAATAATTTTTTAATTTCAAAAAAGATTGCACCAAGCTGCTTTCACCAGTTTTCCAGGACTGCATGCTATCTCACATTTTCAGGAAGAATTTTAATTTGAAAATAAATGTAAATTTTTTGGATGACACAAAATTAGTGGTGTGGCAAGTAGAAACAAAGGTAAGCAGAGAAATCACTTGGGTGAGCTGAGCTTCTTCATCCTTGAAACCTGAGTGGGTTTAGATGAACAAAATGAGGCAAAGGAGTCCTACAACAAGTTTGAAAAGGGCATGGGGCCAAGTGGACAAGGAACTCAATAGAAATGCCAGTGATACAGTGACAGAGCAGTAAAGAAAGAGAATCCAAACAGGGAGAAGAGGTAGTACTGCTTCTACATGTAAAATTATGAGATCAGTGTCAAATAATGAAATCCTACAATCTACATTTTCAGGAGATTTAGATGAACTGACAGAAAGATATCTTAAACAGGTCTTTGGTGGTGGAAATAGCACATACTGATGGAAATATTACATCATCACAGTGCCATCCAAATGATCTGCTCACCTTTTACTCCCAAAGGATTTCGAACACCTGACTACCCATGATAGTAATAACAACCTAATGGTTCACTCACACTCTGCTAACCTGAGGGGGATTTAAATGACACAGGAAAAGCAAGAGAGAAAAGATCTTTTTATATCCTTACATTGTGACACGTGAAGAAAATTATTGCCAAAATACAAACCATGTATCTGTGAAGCTCAGATCACACAAAGTTGTAACACTTAAGAGGTTTTAACCCATTAAGTCATATCAATTTTGCAGTCTGAATATAATTCGGAAGATAAAAAAAATTCTGAATATAATGTATCTCCTATTAATTTTTTGTTCTAATACCCTAGATGTTGTCACTGTTTGCTGGTCATGTAACATCTTTGTTTTCTCCCGTCTCTCATCCATGGTTTCCTCCTTACCCAACATTCACACAACTACACTCCATTTTCACTGCTACAAGGTGAGACATCCACCATGAGGTAAGCCACTTGGCAAATTTCATTATATCTCTCAAGGCATTTCATTACTGCACATTACCACAAAGAAAACATGCAACTCTGGGCAACCACAACAGAGTTATCATGATCCTTTGATGTCTTCCCATGAGTCAAAATTAACCAAACCCAGTGCAACCACAGAGTCTTCAAAGTATGTCTAAAGATTCACTAGACGCTCAAAGGATTAATAATGCCAACTAACTCCACAGCAAAGAAATAACTTCTCTCACCATTCCTTCTCTCTGCCGGCATAGGATGTTTGGTATTGCTATATGATGACATTTGATGAAGTCAAAATAAGAAAACCGGTACCATCAAGCTGTTATTCATGTATTCTCATGTCAGATTTATGCATCCTTCAGAAAACATCCTAGGTGAACAGAATTGGTGAGAAAGCAGATGAGGTGGAAGGCATTATGGTCAGAAACAGTAGATAACAGAAATTTGCTGAAGGAATACTTTACTTTTATGTGAACTGATCAAATTAAGTTTTTACTTTTTTATTCTTGGATAATGACTCAAAAGCATGAGTAAGCAAAAAAATATTTTTCATACGAAACCTATCAATTCCAAAAGTGAAAGAAGGAATCTACATGAATTTGAGGGGAATTCTTAATTTCTTCTCTGTGACTGCTAAAAATAAGAGAAAATTTTTAAACATGTAAAGTTATAAGCTGGTAATTAGCTGAATATTCAGTATCTGAGACAGAAGACAGAAACTGGCAGTGAAGCAGTGG
Source organism: Sturnus vulgaris (assembly GCF_052056855.1). Lineage (NCBI taxonomy): Eukaryota > Metazoa > Chordata > Aves > Passeriformes > Sturnidae > Sturnus > Sturnus vulgaris. The sequence goes on along the minus strand of NC_142283.1, from coordinate 69,531,545 downwards.
ATGAGTAATGATACACAAAGGACTACTCTAATTAATCAGAAAAATACACAGTGTAGCAAAGGAGAGGAGAAAGATGTAGAGGGAAAGTGAAAAAAAGGCATGATACATGATTGTGTAATCAGTGAGTAAGCCTTGGTGTTTTGATGGTGTCCATGGGGTTTAAAAGGTAAGTTTTGAGTTATAAACCACGGTAGGAATCTCTCAGAAACCATAAATTCCCCGGCATATTCTTGATGCTACCATGTGCCACAGAATATGAAGAACAATTCCTAGCATAGATACAGAATGAACAAAGGCCCATTTACCCAATTGCTAAAAAACAAGCTTGCTGTCTGGCCCATTCAGCAGAAGATACCCAGAAATACTAATAATTTATCCAGTTCTTTTTATTGATATTTACTTCCCCATATTACTCATAACTTTTTTCCAATCTTAAGCCATTTACTGGTAAATTGATGGCACTCTTAACCTTCTCATAAATCTACTACATGTTCCCCACTCTTCTTTTCTGAGATAACACCGCTTAGTCTCTCAAGTCAATAACCTAGGAACTACATTGACTACACCCTCCCATGTCTTTACTGACGGGTTAGATCTAGAGCATCATTTCCACATAACATTTCTACAGCTTAGGCTCTTCTCTCTACATAACTAGCTAAAACTCCTCTAAAAAGACTGCTGTGTCTCATGTCAGCACCTAAGAAACTTTCCTTCCTGGCCTTGTCCAGACTGACCTGTTCATATCTGCCCAGTATATTATTGCCAGCATTTTATCTTTATTGTTCATTTTGACTGGTTATCTTTCTTTCAGTACCACATCTCTGATTTCCCTTCCTTGTCTTTCAAGGCCTTTCATGGACTACCCAAGCATAGACACCCTTGCTGAACCTTAAACCAGAGAACTAAGAATCACAAGACACTCACCATATCCCTCTGAGATCTGAGTAGAGGAAGAACATTGTCCTAAAAAGATTATAGTAGCTCCCTAGAAAACCTAAAATTCTGTGGCTTCGGGCTAAGCTGGGTTCTAGCATTATCTCACAGCGCCAGCTTCAGAAACCCTTGCTGGCTTACTTTCTCCCACAGAGAGGAGCTAAGAATACTCAGCAGCCTGTTCTATCCCAGCCACGGTGACACAATATAGACTTAGAATAGACCCCATGCTTCAATAGCTTGAGAAATTCATGTAGTCTGTTTGTTTCCCTAGAGCAACTTCACCCTGAAATTTCAACCACACCTGAAGTATCATATAATCCTGCTATCACCACTTGTCACATAAAAATATTGTTTCTTTGTGCTTCCCTCTCTGCATATAATCATCAGCTGTTTTTTATTTTAAATTTCCTCAACTATTTGGAATTTACATTTATTTTGTCCAATATTTTACATTTATTTTGTCCAATATTTCTGTAGGATCTGGCATAGAAGGAATGGAGGCTTCAGGAGAGAGTTTCCTCAATAATTTAAACAGTCACCTATTGCTGGCTTTTTCACCAGGGTGTCATTTAAACTCCAGAGTATTTCCTCTTGCTGAATTCTGCATGTATCTCTTATGATTACACTGTATGAAGCGTATGGACACTGCCTCAATAAAAATGCTCCTACTTAGGTAAGAGGTATTTGCTGTTTTAAAGCAGCATCACCTTGGTTCACACTTCTTTAAATCTTCACAGATTCTTTCAGTTGCTGTGGCTTTCCTGTGGAATACAGCTGTTACTCTCCTTCTGGTCTAAACCTTCCAAAATCATTGTTGTAGCAATTGAAATACCACAAGCAGCTGTCAGAGTGCTTGCTATTTTAAGAGTAGAAACCCTCACAAAGTGGACCTAAACCAGCACCTTCCTCAACCCCAGGACAGGACAAGCAGATTATCCCGGAAGAAGTCAGGAATATGAGCTGTGAATGCTGATGAGTGGTGTGCTGTGATTCCTGGGATTTGTGCAGAGTTAGGTTGTTAAGCAACTGCATTTCTATCTCGGGGCAGAGGCTGGCAGCAGAGATCCCCCCCAATGTGTCTGCATACAAAAGAGTGGCCACATTGCACAGAGAAGTCTGGAGCTGCACTATGCTATGGAAACAGTTTGCAAGGAAGGGCTTAAATCTACCACATAAAGATTTTAATGGCCTCTTGCTCTCTTCAATTTCCCTCTGTTGTCTTCAGCTTTTGTGCTTATCCCTGTGTCTCAGAGCAGACAGAAGATACTTTGCTTGCAGGCACTCAGCTTTCACATTGGTGTTTACAGAGCATTTGTAACTTCCACAAGCCATTTCAGAAGTAGAAAGCTACATGCACACACACAAAAACCAAACCAAAACAAAAAAAATTAAAGAAGGAAATGGCTTTTTCCTACTATCCATTACAGCCTGCTTGATAATAGCTTTATCCTGCCAGTGGCTGAGAATCTCCTGTAAGGAAGTGAGTGTCCTCATTATTTTAATGTAATTTGAGTGCACTCAGTGCGTTGCAAAGGCACTTGACACCTCACAGGAGCAGATGCTAAATGCTCAGTACATTAACCATCTGACTGCTACCCTCAACCTTTTTGATAATAGGGGTCATTTAAAATGCCACATACTGCTGCTCTTAATATTAATAACTCTTCTCCTGACCTTTTCTAAACAATATAAATAACTCACTAATCATTACTTAGTAATTTTCTGCAAATAACAATGCATGAGACGGACACTTATCTTGAACTTTTTATGTAAATAATATTCTCTATCTGAGAGACTGGCAGTTTGCTACAACCTAATTTAGCAACCAAAAAATATTCCACTTAATTCTTACTGAGTAGCTTCACAAAACTGTCCGGGTAGTTCTCCTGAGGTTTTCTAAGCAAAACAGAAATTTTTCACTATTACATTCAACTTTCTTTTTCAGGGTAGACAAAAGAAGTACTGAGGGAACACTAATAATGCATTTTCAAAAATATTTCCTTTTCCATAGGGGAAATAGCTGACAGTGAACATTTCTTTAAAGTCTGGTAAGCATTTGGAGACAGTGGTTTATTGGTATACAAAACATCTATAAACACATTGCTGCGGTATTCAAGAGGGCAGTAAGAATGAAATAAACTCTAATTTTCCCAAATTAGAAGCAGCCAAACTCTGTTTGCCCTCAACTACACTTCTGCTTGGAAGGTAAGGTCCAAAAAATGAGGAAAGTATTTATGTTGCTTAGTCCAGAAAGTACCTTGGAAGCTTCTTCTATGTGGACTTTTACTTGGATGAGTATGGAAAATAGTGACTCAGAAAAGCCACAAAAGGTAATGAGATTCTTAGACATTCATCAATGTATCAATATGTCAATAAACATGTGAGGCTGTGGAAATTTACAGGAATTTTTGGACATTAAAACATCTGAAAAACCTCAATGTATTGACCTATTGCGCCATCTAGCCTTGTCTGGAGAACATTATGCCCTGGAATCCGGTGTTATGGAACAGTGTGTATCAATCAAGAAGTGTATTTAAATACTGAGTACACAGTGGAGTACTTCCATGGGTAAAACACCCTTGTATGATGGTGGTATTTTGCAGCTTGTGTTTCTCATCTCTAAAAGCTTTATAGCTAAATCATAAAGCTACCCACTGAGAAAAACGTGCAATCTGCAAACCTCTATACATACGTTATCGGAGAAAAAACCATCATACTGCTAAGTGGCACAAGTGCAACCTTGTGTGTGACTTACGCCCTATGCAAACACTCCCTATGTCACCAGAAAAGCCTCCAGCTGGCAGCAATTCTTTTTCTCAGCGACGCAGTGTGAAGAAAATAGAACTGTTTTGTTCTGGTTTTGTCTGGGATACAGTTAATTTCTTCTCCATAGGTGGTGCTATGTTTTCAGTACGAGAATCATGTTGATAATACACTAACATTTTGATGTATGCCAAGTCGTGTTTGCCCTCATTCAACAACTTTTTTTGTGTCTCATGCTCTGCCAGTGAAGAGGTACACAACAAAATCTAGGAGGGAGCATGGCCAGAACAGGTGACCTGAACTGGTAAGAGCGATATTCCACACCATAGAACACCATCCCCAGTATATAAACTGGGGAATTACCTGGAAGCAGGGCTGATCAGGGTGCAAGGACTGGGTCTGGCATTGCTCAATAGAGGGTGAGTAACTCTATTATGCATCAATTGGTTTTCCTTGAGTTTTGTTTCTTCCCTTTTTATTCACTATCATTCATATATTTTACTGTTTACTTTTCAATTTACATTTCAATTTCTAAACATTCCTTACCTTAACCTACAAGTTTTAGTTTTGATTCTCCCTCCCATTCCACTGGCAGGGGGACAATGAACAGCCGCATGGTGCTTAGTTGCTGGCTCCGGTTACACCATGACGAAGTCTGTCTCCAGCAGAGGCTTGCTGATACCACTTCGGGGCTGGAATTGCTGCTGTGTGAATGCCCACCACACCCTGATGCACGGACAACACTCGAGAGTGTGCCCATGAGCAGCTCTAATGACATATTCTTTGGGCAGGTCCTTGCCGAGTCTGCCTCCTCCCTACTTAATGGTCATTAAGTGGCACTATCAGCCATAGCGTTCCCAACTCCTGCCACCCCATGTTCAGGAATGATTGCTTGGTGCTCTCAGTCCACTAATCCAGGATGTGCTTCTAATGCCTCCATAAGCCAGACTTCCTTAGACTCGCCTAAGTGCACTGTGCAACACAACACAACATGACATGACACAACACAACACAATACAACACAACACTGGCCTCATCACCGATTCTTTTACTCAGTGTGGCAGATATGAAACACTGCATTAAATTTCACCAAACTACTGAGCCTAAGCACCCAAGGAATCAAAGCTGTAATTTTCTTTAAATAATATAGCCAGCCTTCTATACTTTCATTGTGCATTCACACTACAACATTTTCTATTGTGAATTTATGGTTAATTTCTAATTGTTTAATTACCTATTCATTCACTAAACACACAGTCAAGTTTAAACAAGTAATAACATTATTAATGGTGTATAATTTAAATGAGGCATCTCAGCTTATTGAAGATACAGTACAGAACACAAATGTACTTAAAATTACAAGATTTCTGCTCTCCAATTTCTGCCCTCCTATTTCTTTAAATTTCACACATCCTAAGACAGATTGCACATTTGGGGGAAAGGTGAAAAAGATAAGTCATTCATTCTTAGTGGTAGGAATATAATTTTCTACTTCTGGCACATCCACATAACACCCATTCCTTTTCATTTTTCCAATAAATGCAGAAGGCTTTTTATCCAAGATGTTTTAACAATGTATAAAGAAAAGATCCTGATTGTTGCTGAGGTATCCTGAGTTGCATCTGAGAAAGCGTACCTCGTCTTTTGGAGCTTGATTCCACTTTCCACAGACTTCCTACTGAACAAGACTTTCAGGAACAAGAATGTTTAATACAGCAATTCAAAACCAATACATGGAACAAAACAAACTTTCTTTTTTTCCACTTGCATCACCAATGGGCTTACAAAGTCCTTTTCCAATTCATCTTATTGACTACTGTGAACTGGCAAACAGGCACATAAAGGTAGCACTACCATTTCAAGATGTTACTGTCAGCCATTTATTCAGTTTAAAAACTAAGCAGGATTAAGATTTCCTATGCCAGTTGTTTCTTGTAGGCCTGTTTGTTTTTTAAACTTCAGTCCAAGTGACTTTGCAGTTTCTATTAGTCATATTTAATAGAAACCCAGAGACTTGTTTAGAGCTGTCCCATTATCTCCAATGCTTGATTGGAAATCCCCCTGCTCATTTTAAATAACTAGCTAAGAAGCCTGACACCATCTAGTTGCAGCAGCCCATTCAAGTTACTAATTCAGATTTTTCCATGTAGTCTACAGTAGACATACCCTGAAACTGTGTGTAAAACAAATAGTTGTCTTATGAGTTAGAATAGCATAGTATTAATTTGAGAAAGTGGAGCATCTAATGGAAACAACCATTATTTTGTAGCAAGCCTCATTTCCTACTCTCACCCTGTGGAAAACAGTCCTTTGCCTCAGTCTCAATCATTGCCTGTAGTCCATCACGTCTTGTTGTGAATTGCTCTGTCCCAGAACTCGGGAACACTTAGGCTAGATACTTAATCCCAGAATTTAGGCTCTCTGTGCCTAAGAGAGGGACTTTCGCAGACAAATGTCATCTCCTGCTAACTGTTACCTCCAACTGGAATGCCGGATTTGCATCTGAAAGCACTACTGCCCGAACACTGGGATGATTTCTCCATCAGATACCAGGCAGATCTGTTCTTACAACAGTGTCAAGGTCCATAGCACAGCAAAAATCTACAGTGAACCTTCTCCTCCTTCTGAAAGTGCTCAACTCCATTATCTACTCAAAAAAAGCAGTTTTATCTGAACACAGATATGTACTGTATATGTGTTCTGAATAAGTGGTATCTAATGTAACCATAAAGGTAATCAAGTAGCCCTGTTACTGCTACAGTAATATTCTGATCACCCAGAGAGAAATATTGTGCTCCTTTTTCATCCTAGCAAATTATCTCTGAAAAATATGGAACAAATCCAACAACAAACCAAAATATGTATCCACATTTGAGCGCACAGTCTCAATATACAAAAGTGGACAACTATTTTGTTCTACCACACTGTGCTGTTTACTCTTCTCTCATGAACAGTTACATCACCCTCTCCACGTTCTACTAGTCCAAAAATGGAATTAATTTTAACCCCTGATGCCCATATGAACCGAGAATGTTTGTCTTTGATGTGTCTTCCTCTAGACTACCACAAGATGGTAGCAGAGAGTTTCTCCCGAGAAAAACCGATCTGAAAAGAACATGAATTATCTCAAGTTTGGGGCCCAGAGAGTGCATGTTTTTCAGCTTACTCTGTTTCCGATGAGCCAAAAAACTACACAATTATATATTGAGACTCTTAGGCAGAAGCTAATTTCCCTTCTGGAATCCCATCTAGCTAATCATTAACCTGAAAGTCTGAATACACTTGCCATCTCTACACCCAAATTCCTTCAAGAACTAGACTTATTATGTACAGAATCTTTGCAGCGTGAGAAGCATGCAGCCTGCAAAAATGTTTCTGGGATCAAAAAACTAGGTGTGGGGATTCTCAGGAAGCTCATTATCAGAGTATGACTATTGCACATTGCATGCACTTGTCTCAGGAAGACATTGAGGCCCACTCTTTTAAAATGCTAAGGCACACAGCCCTTTTATAACAGTCTCCTGACCAGAGTGCTCAATCTGAAAGTAAAGAGAAGGATTCAATTCCCTCTTCAGTTGGAAGAAGTTCAAACATATGCTTGGAACGACCCCAGGGAATGACTAAAGGCACCGATTTAACAGTAGTGTAAATGGATACAGCCACTGCCCTCCATTTAAAGCTGTCACTCTTCAGACAGAAGGATGTGACCTGGAGAGGCAGACTACTTGTGTTTCATCCAATCCAATGGGACAGAATACTTCTGAGACTTGATTAGGCTGCATTTTATCTACTCAGAGGAGAACCTAGGACTTTCAGATTCTTGGAAGGTGCAACAAACAATCACAGTGATAAATAAGTGCCTAAATGATGTAAGTAGTTATTAGTTAGTAATGAATCCACTATCTTGCACTGCTGGACCCATTTCTGCATTTCTAACAACACTAGAAAATTTTGGTAGCTTTAGTTTCCAAGTAAGTTAGGTGGGGAAAATATTAGATATTGCTATTAAATTGATGTACATAAGTTTGGCTTATTTGACATTATGGATGAAGGACCACAGATAAATAAAGATTATAGTGAATATTTTTTTTTGTTTTAGTTTTTGAGGTGGGTTTAAATATTTTGGCATAATGAAGCTCCAGACCTTCCACTTGACATTTGGGAGAAAATAAAATACAGAGGATCTACAGAATAAATTAACTTCATATATCTCAGTGTTCACCACAAAACTGGACTTTGTGAAAAAAAAAGCAGACCTGACATAATTTAGCACAATATAACATGTATATACACAAAAAGACACCTGAAGTTACTTATTAATTCTAATGTTGGAATTTCCTATATTTCACTGCTTTTTCATCTAAATAGCAATGGCTTACAATAGGAATTGTTAGGCAATTATTAGTTAAAGGCAAATAACTGATCATTTCTTCTTCATTAACCCCATAACTTATTTATGCTACTGTGATTTTAATTCTTTAGAATAAGCCTACACTTGTTACTTATTAGTTAAGATCATATCTGATAATATACATAATACATATATAACAACTGCACCATCTCTTTTCAGGAACCACAATTACTATTTGATCAAAGAGATATGTCTGGAGGAGAGACTTGCTGCAACCAAACAAGTTTGTGTACAACAAATCGCAATTTAATACAAGATCAGGCTTTGCACTTTACAGTGACCTACCACAACCACAGTAGAAATGCCTACAGAAAGCTCAAACCTTATTTGTGTAGGGCACTCAGGGTGCACCTGTAAAACAAGTGCAAACAATTAGACCATTCCTGCCTCCTACATTTTGTGAGACAATTCAGACTGGCACTGAGGAATCCTAGCTTGACTCCAAGCTAAGAGGCCCATTGAAAAATAAAGAGTACTATCCCAATGTAACATGGTTGTTCAGTTTCAATGACTCCTCTGCAGCTGCAGGATGGCCAAAATTACTCCCAGAGATGCTCCATGAATATTTATGAAAACCTCTTAGCATTCTGGATGTACTAAAATGTACATCTGAAATTGTTCAGTTCAGTGCAGTTCAGCTCAAGAACATTACTCTGAACTCTTTCACTCTGTAGAGTACTTCTGCAGCTTCTGACTAAATAGAAATTGTTCCTGGGTAGGAATTAAATCATGTATGAGGAATACTGTTTATGGAAAACAGTGGTTTGCTTTGGGTTTGGAAGTCACCATCGTGCAATCAGAAAGCAATTAGCAGTGGCTCTCAGCTAAAAAGAAACAATGGTGAAGTTAAAAACATCTGCCTAGTCAACAATCTGTCCGATAAAAAAGATGCCCAGGATTTCCAAATGACATGAAGATATGAGGAATCAAAATCATATCAGAAAATAGGATTAAGATTCAAAAGCATTTTGACGAGTTAAAGAAATGGGAAAAGAAAGGGAAATAAAGAAAGGGAAAGAGCAATGTTGTAGTGTTAAGCAGAAATAATTAAACAAGGAAAGAGAAAAATCGGCAAGATAAAAATGAACTGTGACTTACAGAACATCACAGGTAGATCTTAAAAAAAAAAATCAATGTTCTGCTTCTGAAGAAACAGCAAACATAGAGACAGGTAGGAACAGAAGAGTCACCTGTGAGTAAATACAGTGCTAATAAGGCTCGTGTTGAAAGAAGTGCTGTGTCCATCAATTCTTCTTTGAAACTAGTCTCAAGAGACCTATGAATACCAGTGAACACAATCAACATTCTGTAAATCATGGAAAGAATTCAGTTTGTTTAACCTAGAGAGGGCTGAGGGAGTCCTATTATAAATCTTCAATGCTTCAAAGGCTGCTGCAGAACAGGAAATAATAACTTGGTCTCTATTAGTTCTCCGGCAGAAGCAGTGGGTATAAAGGCCTACCAAGCCTTTTTGAAAAGAGAATTTTTTACCACTAAAGATAGGGAGGTCCTAGCCAGAGGCTGTCTTTGAAGAACTGGACTTCTGGGAATGGGAGATTTTAAGAAAAATACTTGACAATCAGGAAGTGGGTGGGATTCATCCTCCTTTGGGGCTAAAGATGCCATCTTTCACGCTATCTTGAATATTAATTTGCAATCGAAAGAACTTCAGATTTTTCATATAAATTACTAGATTTTAAAAGATTTAGATTATAAATTACTAGAATCAACACCTCTACTAAACTGTGCAGAAGCTCATGCATATGATCACTAATTGGAATCAGAAACTCTTGAAATCCAAATATTTCTGCTTCACTTTAAACAACATAGTAACGTCTTTCATTGCATTGGTTAATGAGGAACATTAAATTACCCCATTTTTCTTGTTTCCAGTCTCTGATTCAGTGCCTGACAAAGGGAATTGTGTTTTGTACCATACGTTTGCAGATTCTGTTTTCCTTTGAAGTGGTCCTGTTAACATAGATAGCATTGTTCCAATGGCTTACTTTCTTCCTGAAGGGTGGAGAAATAAGAAAATTACCTTTTTATTACTCATATGGGGCAGATTACTGCATCATGTAATGTACGGGTAAAAATTATTAATATACCAACATCAGTGGTAGATTTTGTAAATTATGCAAGTAAGTTATGTAGCATTACAAGAACATTGTGTAACACAGACCTCAGCAGAGAAAAATTAGTTTTTGATGCTAAGAAGCTACAAACATTTGACATATAAAAGAGGAAATATTTTATTTTAGGAACAGCTTACACTAAAATATGGAAAATAAAAAACTACCACCAAAAGTATCAGCAAAAGTAAGTTTATTGGAGTATGTTGTAAAAGTGCAACTTTTACAGCAATATTCAATAGGCAAGGTTCGCTATATTTCTGCACAAAGAATGCAACAAAGATTCAAAGCTGCCAGTACAAAAATCAAAGCTACCAATACAGAATCTTTGTGCACTCTAATACCAGATTATGCAAGGCATCTGTCAGTTACTGAGTTTCTGCTTTTGGTAGGAGGTCTCTCTGCTTTGAAGAACAATTTCAAGAGGTGTCCCTGCCCAAGAGGAGATCCCATGCAATCAGCTGCTTAGCAGAGAGAACTTGAGAAATGCTTGTTTAGGCTGACATATTTCTGGAATAAAGTGTTTGGGTTGCAGTCAAACTTCATACAATGGGAGGGTATGTGTGAGATTCCTTGCACCCACAACTTCCTTTGTTCCTCGATAAATGAGTCTTAGAAAAGCTACCTGCTATTCATGTGTTTTTTACATGATCAGTGACCCAAGCTCATATGCATCAATGCTCACCTCTGTCAGTCCATTTCTTTGTGTATTTTCATAGACTGGAACTACAGAAATTTTTTTCCTGGTTATGTCCTAGGTCTTTACCTTCTCTGGAGCCTGTAATAGCTACCCTTCGTTTGGGTAAGGAGTCGATGAATGCATTTGTCACAATTGGTCAGTTTGTTCAGGTATTTTAGCCAAGCACAGAGACTCTGCAAGAAGAATACACATAATTGAAAATAAAGCAGTAAGTTACTGGCTAACAAAAAGATAGCTAGAATTTAATGAGCTGCTAGACAAAGCATTACTATACTCGCCATTCATGTTAAGCTACTCAAGAAGTCTTTGCTGAGCAGGCAGGCATGAGTCAAAAGGGTAAGGGTCACTTCCCATGACTCTCTGGAGAGGAATTTCTAACTTGTCTTCCATCAACACTTAAAACACAACACAAGGGTTCACAGTTAGTCCCCAGCTAGACTGTCTAGCTTGACCAATCTTCCCCAGGTTATCTTTACCTTTATGATTTTATACCTTTTCATGCTGGTACTTTCCCTCTGAAATCCTTGAACATCAACAATCTCATGTCCACAGCCTTACTTTCAAAACCCTACAGATGGCAGACTTTAGTAGCACTATGGATCAAAGTCCTGCAGGTGTGTTGTGTCAGAGATGGGCTTTGGATACACGTACATAGGCAACAAAACACCCAGAAAAGTGGGGTGAAACTCAGAGCTGCTCTTACAGACACAGAGGGTGCCAGGTTGGATAATGTCCCTTCCAGGCTTTTCCAAACTACATTGCCATAACCTGGTGTATATAGAGAAGTTTGGTACCTGACTCAGGATTTTAGATTCTCTAGACTCTGTGATACTTGACACATTGAGCTTCCAGGCTGTTTTGTGGATTTATCTTTGTTCTTCTCTTTGTATTTCAGTTTTTCCTGCTCAAATATCAGGAACCCAACACCTTGCTTTTAAAAACAATTTCTGATCAGGCATGAAATTCCTTATAGACATTATTCAATAACTCTTTAGGGTCTTTTTGGTTCTAATTAGTACCTTGAACATTATTTCTAAATAGCAGTGAATTCATATGTTCACAAGGAAGCATTCAAAGGATAAGCTAATACATTGTTCATATTGGAACTTATGAATCATATGGATCAGTAAAAGTAATATGAGAGACTGTTACTGCTACCCAAACAAAGAGGCAACAGAGAGCCACAGCAGGGTTGAAATGATTCAGAAAATGTTAAATATACTGATAGATTTAAAAAGGTATCTCCACTAGAGACCTAAAAGTATAAATATTTTCAAACACAGATGAGAGTGCTCAAAGCACAAAAATGAGTTATCTCTAATATAGTACGTGCAACAGTTTTCTACCACACACTTTATTTATTGTATGTAATTCAAAATCTACTTTCAAATATCCAATTGATAAATTTCCAGAAAGCTTAACTAATTATACTGTCCAGAAATATTAAAAGAAAGAACTTACTAGCATAGTGCAGAGACTTGTTAACAAATGTAAGAAAAAAAAGAAAAGCTAAAATTATGGCATCTAATCCTATACATCTGTGATTTGCATTTTCAGTAAAACTTAGCAGTTAGATGACCTTTCATGAACGTACTGCTCTGAATTCTGAAACAACAGTAAATGTCCAGCTGTGGCGCCTCCAGACCACATGCAGGCAATGAAAAAATGAGTGACCCTCTGTAAAAAGTTCAGTTTATATGACTCACAAAACATGCACAGGAACTCTGTGGAAGAAATAGATGCAATTATTCAGAATACAGTTCTGAAGAATAAAACTATCCTTTGACTAGAAATCATTTGCTTGACTAAAAAGCAAAAGCATCGTAAGAAAATGGAATGCCTGACTAAGGAACAGGATGTTACTTGGCAGAGGGAAGTATGAAACATCCCTGAAATACAATGAGGCAAGGAACCACTGACAGCACTAGACAGCAGTTCAGAAGAGAAGGATCAAGGTGCTGAAGTGGACCACAAGAAAAGTGTACGTCGGCAATGCTATGCTAGTACAAAAAAAATGGCAAATTATGTATCATGAGGTATAAAAATAAGATAGCCTATAAGGATGAAAATCTTTGCAGATCACATCCCCCGATGAAAAGCAAATAAGCTTCAAGAATTTGAGATAATTCAGAGGAGAGCAAGGAAAAATTTCTTAATAGGTATATTATATTTAACCTAAAAATTAAAAAAAGAGAAAGAAACAGAAGACCTCTTTTATGTGGAAGTGCTACAAAGTGGAAAAACCCTCAGCATGAATGTCCTGGAATGGATGAGCAAGAGCTTTAAACAAAACTTTCTCATGGCTACATCAGAAGATGTAGCCAGGCAGCTTTTGGCATACTGTACTCTCTGAACGAGAACAGTCATATGGGGACTCGCAACAGTAACATGGTCAGCTCCCGGTCTCCATGTTTTATGTGATTTTTCGGGAGTGAAGAGTTTGCTTTGTGAGCCGAACGGACTTGACGCGGTTTCTGTGAGGGATTTGCTCAGATTTCCTGCGGTGACCAGCCTGGTTACGGCCCGGCCCGAGCCCCGCCGCGGGCACCGGGCACCTCCTCACCTGTCCGCCTTGGGGCCAGAGCGGAGACACAGGGACCTGGGGCCGCGGCACCGGAGATGAAGGCGGCCTGGGGACATCACTCCTGCCTGCTGGGGACTGGATCGGAACGTGTCCATTCTCTGTCCCTCACGGTCCTGCCCGCCCCCCTGTCCTGCTTGGCTCACCCCGCAGCCCTGAGGCGCCTCGAGTAGGGGCACAGGCCCGCGTTCCGTCTTTGGGAGCGCAGCCAAGGGAACGGGCCGAACTTCCCGGAGCGGGGAGAAAGTTCCGAGAAGCGGCTCACCCGGCTGCTCGAGGTGGGAGGAGGCACCGCCCTGCCCGGGGAGGGGCGGCCGAGCCGCTTCCCGGCACTGACCGGGGGGGGCCCCGCGCGTCCCGGCGTGTGGGGACCCGGCGGAGCCCGGCCGTGAGGGGACCCGGCGGAGCCCGGCCGTGCGGGAGCTCCCGGCGGCTGCAGGTGAGTGATGGCAGTGTCTCCTGTCACGGCAGCCCCGCTCCCTCAGTGACCCACCCCCCGCCCCGGCTCCTCTCCGTCCGCCCTCGCTTGACGGGAGCTCTGTCTGCCCCGCTGACGAGCACGCACATCTGCACTCCGGCCCTTGTGTTGTTACTTTGAATTTTAGCACTTCTGATGCCTTCTCCACCCTTTGCCCGCCCGTTCTCCCCTGTTTTGCAGGCACCCCTCGGCACGGTCGTGAGGGAGGGCTGGAGCGGCGCCTCGTACCGCATCTCCGTCCTCCGTAAACCCGCCAGCATCTTCGCATACCGATGAATTTAGGGCGCTTCATGACCGTCTAGTCTCCTCTACTTTCAGGATGCCACTGCTTAGCTACACCGTAAAAAGCTGCTGATTTAACTTGAGCAAAAATTACCTAAGTGGGGTGCCTCGTGGGATGAGGATGCTGCACCTGCCAGAGGTGATTAGGGTTTGGTTTCCATGTCTCCCGTGCCTGCTGCTTCCAGAAGGTGTTGGCTTGCTCAGAAATGTGAGCCCAGACCTTTAAATCTGGCATCATTGAGAGAAAACTTGTTGCTCCCGCTTTCTTTTAAGCAGCTGAAATCCATTGCTTGGTCTCAAGGCCGTTTGAGTAAACAAGAAAACATAAATTCCAGTGCAGTTCCTGATTTATTTTTTTTCAAATATTTTTCTGGCATAACCTTTTTGCCTCTCTTTTTATCCAAATTTTGGACCAAACTCCAGCAGGGCAAACAAGATAGATCCTAGCAGCGTTACAAGTAGATAATGCCTGAAAGATTGCTTTATGACAATTGCACATTTCTGATGAGGCAGGAGTAGTTTTTCCAAATTCATTAATTGCTTTATAGTTTTAGATCCCATTTCTCCCCTATTTCAACTGCTTTTTTGTTTGGATGCTTGTCTGTGGGACCATGAAGTTAATGTTTTTCTATTTTGCAGAGCTTTTTAGAAAAGTAACAGCATGCATCAAAGAGCTTCCTGTTTATCAAAACATAGGAGATAAAATTACCTCTCAGCGGTCAAATTATTACATGTGTATCAAACCTTAATTATAGAAATTACTTTCTTTCTTTCTTATGCAGCCTTTTAAACTTGTTGCTCAACCATTAAATTACAAGGGCTTATTAGGAGCTTTCAGTGTCTTATATACAAGATGTATTTTGTGTACTAAGTATAATTGAAACCACCTTTAAAATTGCTTGTGAGAAAAAAGAAAAAATCAGGAGAGCAGAGGCACACTGTGTTGTAGAGTCTGTACAAATCATTGACTTAGAGCCTTCCAGCTCCTTTTGACATTTGCCTAGTTATCTCTTTTTTTAGGAGACAAAAACTGCATCAGGAGGATTAGTTAGCCCACCTGTGCTCTGCTTACTTTATAAGAGTGCCTCTTGGTAGGCTGTGGCTAGAGTTTATTAGATTTTGGCCCTAAAATGTCACTTGTGGTATCAATCTTGTGTTGTATGGTAGAAACTTGGATAGTGATTCTGATCCTCAGTTTATTTACGAAGTAGAAGGAATAACAACATAGGATGAACAGTGTTACATATTATTACCTGATTTGCCTCATTGATAATCTTCTTCTATGTCTGGTTTAGAAGAACTTGTTCAGCCCATGGTGTTTATGAGTTGGTATCATATCTAATACTCTCCATTAAATAGATTAAATATTCTGCAACTGAAAACATTTATTTTCTCAGCCTGGATACATGCTCAGATTCATTTAAGGATTTGGCTTGTGCCTGGCAGCTGTTTTAAATAAACAAAGGAAAGGGCACTGAGAAAACGGAACTGTATTAAGAATGATTTGAAATATGTACTTTTAGGAGAATTGCTGCAAAACAGATTAACTCTGCAGTCAGCTTTGACTAGATGGTCATAGTAGAGGCTTCCTTTCCTTACATGCACAGTTGTTCCAGGTGCTGCAACAGTATGTGCACAGTACAGCTCCAACTCCCAGTCAACTGAATTTTGGTGCTTCAGTGACTTTGAGGTGGGATTTGATGAAATGTTAATCTTTGGTGTTTTTACTAGGTAAATAATGCGAATTTCTTTTTAATTTCATCCATGGCATCACAAAATGTTGGCTTGGACTTTGGGGATTGTGTAAGCTAGCCTTTAGCTCTGAAGGAGACATAGTCTACCTGGAAATAGTTATTGAAAATATTCACAGACCACCTACTTAAGGAAATTTCATTGTCTCAGAGGTAATTTGCTCCTATGCTGTCTCCACTTCTTGAGTGACTCCTCTTAAATGGTGTTTAATTTCCATTGCTGCTGAGTATTATTTCAATTGCTGTCAGGTCTCCAAAATAATTCTGTTTTATTGAACTATCTATCAGTCTGATTAATTTCAAGTTAGGGGAGTCCTGAATCCTTCTGTATCTGTTTTGTCACATCCCAAGTTACATTTTTCCAACAGGATAATTATAGGTAGACTATGAAGTTATGATTCAAAAATAAAAAGAACGACTAGTGTTTTAGCCTGCAGGCTAATAAAACCAAACAAGTCTGCCTTATTTCCCCCAGAGGATTTGAGTTTTTATAAGAAGAAAAATGTACACTAAAAATGAAAGATTTATTACTCAGCTAACTTCTGTAGTTCTGACAGATCACTTTGTGCCAAAGCGACTTCAACTTGCTACTCAGTATCTCCCCTTTCCTAGCTACCTGTCTTCATTCCCTTTGTTGTCCTATTTTTCCCTTCTGGCAAGGATGTTGTTAATCTATTATCATCATTTTGCCGTTGTTGCCTTTTTAAATTTTTTTTTTTTTTTTTTTTTTAAATTAAATTGGTAATGTATTTTGTGAAACTGTAGCCAAGACACAGACTTATAAATTATGATTTTATAAAAGTACTTAATTATTGATAAAACAGAATAAATGCTTGACATTCGTCGGTGGTAATTATTATGTGTGATTAATTTGTTAATATTACTCATGTATTAAGGACCCTATTTTTTTTTCATGAACTAGTGTTTCATTTATTTAAAGCTACTTCATACTCTTTTGTTTGAGAATTCTAGGACTTTTTAAATGAAAACCGGTTTGTTACCTACTATTTCACATATTATCACAATTTGTATATTATGCACTATTAAACTGGATTAGTAACATACCAAATAGTGAATTCCATTGTCACTATCCAGTAATCATTTATTATATTACACTACCCTTTAGTACCATAACGGCTTTGCATCAATAAAAGTCATCTACGCTGTGCCATTAGCGAGCTGGTGGTGTAAATGACTGAAGCTAGGTAGTTAAATCAGACACTGGTTTCATGACAATAGTTGAGAATGGTTCTTAAGAGCATAAAAGAAGCTTGGATTCTTTTTTCCAAATGGCAAGTAACTTAAATAGTCTATTATGGCAATATTCCACAGGACCTTCCCACTGCTTTTGATGGTGGATTTAAATGATTCATAACCAATGGGGCAAATTTTGTGTGTTCAGCCTCAAAGATATTTACAAAATTAGGAGTCTTGCAGGGCCAGATTTTCATCATGCTGATATAATTAAGTCAGGAGATAAGCTGCTGAACCTAACTGAGCACCCGTGTGTGAAACTGTCTTAGAACAGAGAGTTGAGTACTTTGACTTCGAAAGCAGATTTAGTTTCATATTTTTCCTGGGGCAAGGAAAAAGATTTGTAAAATTTGGCTTTGTATGTTAATATAATTTCATACACTTTGAAAAACAACAAACTGCTGAAGGAGTTACCAGAAGTTTTAACATGATCTGCTTTGGAAAAGTTTCTTTTTGTGTCATTTACACACCACTCTCTTCTATACATTGTCTTGTTTATTCCAGATAATACATAACAAATTATTTTTCCTTTTAACTTCTAAAAAACCCTTGGAAAATCCTAGAAAACAGTTTCTGGAATAGTCTAATAGTTGCATGTGAATTAGGCCTAGCTTCTCAAAAATATTTAGATTCTTCATACATGGCGATCTTAGTTTTATATAAATACTTCTGAGGATATCTGTTTAGTGGCAAGAAAGACTACAGAAACTTATACATTAGGCAAGACAACGCTCACCTGGTAAATATGGGGGCCTCCACGTGAAGCATGTGAGCTCACAAAGAGAAGTTTGGGCACACTGCAGCAAGGGTGCTTGTTGTGGGCATTGAGCCCTGGGTTGCAATGCATGCAAGGACTGTTCTACAGTGTTTACAGTGTGACCTTTAGAAACATGTTTTAAAAAGAAGATTGGAGTCTTTCCTTTTATCCTTTGGAGGAATTCAGAGCTTCTCAAAACCATTGCATTTAAACTTATTAAACTTATTAGACTTAAGAGTCTGCAGTTGTGAGGTATTACATCAGAAGTTTTCTGCTAGAAATAAATTCTGTAGCGAATTCCTTACCCTTCTGAAATCTGTAAATGTTCTGTTCTTAGCTTTAGTGGGGACAAATAATTTTGGTTATCTCCTCCTAAGCAGTTGCAACGTCTGTTAAGGAAGTAGTGATCAGTATTCTGCATGGCTTCAGAAATGTAAAATGTGAAAGTTTTACAGTAAAGATAGCTGTATCTATTGTCCTGTTTCTGTTTTTTGTACTCCTTGTACCCTCTGTGCCTGAGAGCTTTCACCATACTGCAGCGTGGTGTTTAGCCCTCCCTTCTGCACGGGGAAATTTGCAGGTGATTCATGTCTTCTGAGATCTAACGTACAATCAGTCCTTCAGAACTGGGCTGTGCAAGTCAAAGAGTTTTCATCCTGGCACAGCATAAGTGTCAAAACTGTAAATGGAATGCGAGATAGAGCTCTTTGGTTCTTGAGAAGACGGTCCAACAGGGAATGGAACTTGCTGAGGCTTGATATGCCTGTTTCAGCTCCAGACTAACTAAAGCCCTCCACACATAGTCCCGGGTGCTGACAGAGGAGTCTGCTAGATTCATCAGTCAGGCTGCAGATGGAGCAGAAATCACAAGGCATTTTGCACCTTGAATACTCTTTCCCTCTTGTTAGGATGGACATTTTCTTACTTGTGCAGGAAGAAAGCCAAAATATATTAGGACAAACTTCTGCTTCAATATTTATTTGAAATAAGTGGATAAAAAACATTAAAGATATTGTGTAATTTATTTGTTTAGACTCAATTGAACTTTTGACTATAGTGCTACTTTGCTGTGACTAAGTCCTAAAGACAAGAGGTTTACATTTTTCATTCCTTATCTTTCTTTGTGCATTCTTCCTGAATTTCTCTTGAGCTTCCTGGAGTCTGTGTTATTGGGTTTTTATTTATTCATTCTTAAATATAGTAATATTATCTGGACTATTGTTTGACATGTTGCATTGCTCCCAAAAGAAACAAATAAATAAAAATGTTTTCTTTGCTGTTAAGTCTTATGCAGGAAAAGGTGGACAAGTGATGAATCACTTCATGATTCTGGCAGTACTGCTCCCTCTGGGGACGTGCTACACTTCATACTCACAGCAAGGTAAATGTCTGAATGTTTGATTTTTTTTTATTTGGAAGCAATCTACAGCAATCTACAGTTGAAGCTTTCAACTTGCTGATTTTTAAGTCTCTGATTAAGCAACATGTCACACATTTAATCAAATGATTCTTTTTGGTAAGGTGATGGATCAACTTTCATTACTGCCTTTTGTGACCCTTTATGCGAAATTGCCTGTTGAATCAACAACATGCAATAATGTGAAGCCAAAGTGTATTTATTTATTTGCATCTTCTCTTTCTCTGATGATCTGTACTGTCACCTTCAAAGAATTTATTTTCTCTTTGACAACTTTTATGGTTTTTTACTTCCTTCCTTTCTTTTTTTAATCTCATCTCTGAAAACATAAGCATTTCTGTTGGCTCTTCTCTGATTGTGCCACAAGATTCCAGGACAGATTTTTATTTTTTACACCTTCCATATTTATCCAATACAAATACAAAAAAGCAAATATGCATATTTGAAGGGGGGAAAGTTGAATATAATTATTACTTTTCGGAAGGCTGTGTATTTTATGGTAAAAAATACAAGTACTAAAAAAGTACTTGTGTACTTGCTGCCAGCAGTAGCTGGGTATGTCTCCATTAAAAGAAAACAGGAGATTTTTAATTGACTGTTCTGTGACCACCACTAAGAAGCAGACCTTACCATGGTCTAGTCTGCATTATGGAAATTTTATTTGCTTTTTTTAAGTTGATGAAGAAGGAAGAGAGATGTTTGGGTTTTTAAAAATATAATCATACTGAAGGGGTAATGTATCTCTTTCAGACATTTTGTCTCTCTTCAACCTTGAAATTCATGTGTTCAGACACCACTCACCCAAGTCTCAGTTTTGAGTCTTATTACTAGTGCTCCTAGAATGGCAAAACTTTGTAATGCAGGCAAGTCCAAACAGTTACTTCATTACAGTAACTTGGTCACTTGTTTTCACATGCAATTTTTCAGGAACAAAATTAGTCTCTGTTGTTAATTGTAACTATTCATATAGTCTTGAGTTAGCTTGCAAGTTAAGACAAGTCTTAAGATGCCTTGATCAGTTAATTTTGCTGGGAGAGAATATTGTAACTGTGAATGCTGCAAATACTTCCACATGTTAAAATTATGCTGCAAAATTCTTTAATGCCTACATGGTAACTGGTGGTCATCAAAATTTTGGATATATCCTTAACTGTATTATTTCTTCTATTTTTTAGTACTTTGTATAAGCTCCAACTGATGATCTAGACTGTCTTATGCCCGACTCTGTGGAAAACAAAAGAGTGTGGAGTACAAAGTGATATGTTGTCTAGCTGAAGAGAGATAGTGGAGGGATGCTTCTACACATGGCGAAAAACCAGAAACTAATAAGACCTTTGCAGGTTTTTTATCAACCTAATTCAGTGTGTCAGGTGGAAGTATTCTTTATGGTGAGAAAAGGGATGATATTTTAGTTTGGACAAAAAGAATCAGATGCAGAGAGGAGATACAGGCTCATCATAGAGGAGATAATAGTGACACTTGCAATTAGAATTTGCTAGAAAATGAGCAGAAAGAGGATAGGGAAATTCAGGAGATATGCAGACGTTTCTTTTAATGGTGCACCCTGAAAAATAAAGGGGTTTCTGCCAACTGGCTGGCTTCTCTTTCCGATATATTTATTTCCTTTCCCTGGATTCTTACTTTGTGCCATTAAATTTCATTGAGAGACTAGCAGGGTCCTTTCCTTCTCCCAGTTCCTCTCTTCCTCTGTTGCTTCAGCAGTGCAGGAAAAAAAACGGTAATGGCAAGGCCCAGAGTTCTAGATAAGCTTGTGTATGTGAAATGAGATCCCTCAAGAGATTTGCTACACGGTGCTTTGGGTGAAGCCAATCAATATTGTAATAAATTCTTCAGCATAAGTGGGGTTTTAACAGTGTTTATCTTGTTTTGATGATGAAAGTCTGTGAAATGTGGAAAAATGAAGTGTGTTTTGTCCTATCTTCCCAAAATAAAGTGATACTCCACTTCCACGGTTAATTTTATGAATCAGTGTGTTGTTTTGGTTGTTCTGGTTCCTTGCCTAGGCATTTGTTGGCAGTGAAGCTAATAGTGTTTATTTTTTCTGGTAAAACATAAAATTGATATTCTGTCATAATTCAGTGAAATTTACCCCCAAGCCTTCCACCTTGTTTATTCAGTTTCAGACAGTAATTGTCATAGATATTGGGCTTCCTTAGGGCAGTATAAAATCGATGCCCATCATTCTTCAACAGCAGCTCTGAAGCAGCAGATACACTTTTTAAGGGCCATGTCATTACCATAGCTAAAAAGGAAATTTTATTTCTGCATGTGAATCATTTTGCACTTACTTCTAAGAGACACTAAGAGTGTCAATTCTGCTTTCACATAATTTACATATTAATAATTTCCTGGTAATTATAAATTAAGACTGCAGTGAAACTTTATAGAAGGTGTGTTGCATATATTTCTTTCTCCAAAACACTTGGAGATACCACAGTCCTGGTTCTGAGACCATGTGTTTGAACAGTGAAACGAGATTTCTTCTTCAAGCTTATCTGAAGATGCCTATACCAGTAGTTTCCCCTAGATGGAAAGCATATGGTTTTCATTTTGCTCTGACTTCTAGTACCCTTGAAAATGGAATCAGTTAAAAATATCCCAACAGAATTTTTGGGTGATTTGATAAAAAAGAATCCTTTCTTCCAGCAGTTTGTAATAACTTTGTACTAATGGTAAAATATGTTATTTCCTCCATTTATTCTTTAATTATAGTCTGGACTTATATAAACAACAAAATTGAGTTAGTCTCTGTATTCTCATAATTAACAATATGCTTATAAAGTTTTATTTGCTTCCTTTGATTGACCAGAGATTGTTGTAACTGCTCGTTCTCTTGAGCCTTTCATTCCCTTCTCCTAATGTAAAAGTCTCTGTGTTAGAAGATTGCTGCACAGAGGTTAGGGTAATACAGATACTGCAGGATAAAGTGCAGAATGATTTGGATACGTGGTGGCTACCAGAATCAAAATGTAGATTCTCAGTCTAAATCATCTGAATGCTTGTATTTCTGCTAGTGATACATGGCAAAAGTCTCAAGTAGCTCAGTGGCAAAGTGTATGTGGGAGACAGGCAGTTTTGTGAGAGGGGGCTGCTGAGGTCGGTCCGTCCATTGTGTCCTTGATGACTCTGGCTGTAACGTGGCAGGAATGCACAGAATGAGTTCTATTTTATTAAAAAATTCTATTTTATTAGAATAAACATTCTGACCTTGTACTTTTGTAACAAGCAGAAGCACCTGGGAAAGCACCTGTGGCAAAAGAAATACTCCGGCATTTCAGTTTCCTGGCTTCATTAACAACCAGATCAAATTTAGGGGGTTTATGTTTGCTTAGTTTTCAGGAAGTAGAGAAGTGACAAATCAGTGAGTGCATATTTCATTTCTTCCAGCAATTGGATTTTTAGGGAGGGGACATGAAAGTCTCATCTAAAAAGAGGAACCACTTACAGTGTTATTTGTAGTTTTCAGCAGAACAATCTTGCAGGGCCTTTTATATCTCAACACCAAAAGTCTGACTTTTAAACTTTGTCATGTCATGGTCTGGAATTAAATCCAGACCAAGAAAAGGATGCAAGTGCCATTAGAACTAGATGTCTAATTCCAGTAGAAGGATCCACAGCCATGACCTAAGCTCTGTGTAGAGCAACTAGGAATGTGCTTAATACTAGACTATCGTCTTAGCTAGCTACAGGAGGGAAACCCTTTCTGTTCTGGGGAACCTATTCTGTTCAAATAATGGTTTTGCATTAACTCATTTAGTCAGGATTAAGTCAGAGATCAAAACTGAGCCCAGTTTCTGCCCTAAGGATATGAAGGCTTGCTGGGTTTGGCATTTTTTGGGATTTAGTCCCTCTTAGTACATTATGTTGTTCCTCTTCGTAAGATTATGAAGGGATGGATCTGTATTCCCATAAAACAGCTAGTAAATTGAGAGCATAATGAAATTCAATAGCATACCAAATATTATGGTGGGGAGCTATTAAGTAGATTCAGGAACTTCATTTTAGCCTGCTGATTCCTTAAGAAGAATAATTATCTTTCCTTTTATCATCATCAGCATAGGTCCTGATGACTTCTGTTCTTTTTCCTTTAGAACCACCTGGTGTGCAACCTCTCTTACCTCTAACCACTAATTTTTCAGACCTGCTTTGTAACTTAGCTAGACAGTAATAATTTTGTGCCCTTTTTTGTGCTCCTAGAATCTGTTGTGTTTCCAGTAACGTACCTTAACATTTCCAAGGATTTGGATCTTCAGCGGCTGCTGGTGGAATGGGATGTTGTCAAATCTGCGCATGATGCTGAGCTGGCAATGTCTTTTGAGATACAAGTCCGTCGAACTGATGAAGCTACTACTGTGTGGACAGTAAGCGTGCTTAGAAGATAAGTGTACTAGTCATTTACAATGATGGAAGATGTAGTGTTGTCTCTTGGCAAAGTCCCTGTCCTGATAGTTTTCCTTAGGCTCTAAACCAGCAACATTTTCTGAAGAGGAATAATAGGCTTAGGCATGTTCTGGGTGTTTTTCTGTTTGTGACTTTGTATAGGAACAGTCTCCAAAGAAAATTTAAAACTTAGTAAAACTAAAAGCTGCACTAGCTCATTTAGTGTTGCTATTTGTCAGAAAGTACATAAAACAGACAAGGGCTTATTTTTCTGAAATCAGTGATCAATCAAATAAGATAAGCATTGTTAAAAATCACAGCTTATGTTGATCACCCTAGTTGGTGGTGTTTTGTCTCTGAGTTTGAAGAACCACATCTTCACTGCAAATAAGCTCTATGCAGTTCTGCAGATTTTTACCACTTTATATGCTGGATAGGATTTTTAGCCCAATGAGTAGGTCTAATCCTGAAGTCCGTAACTGGGGCTATATGGCTACAAACAACTAAGTTTTGGGTTTTCTGAAGGGTCTTTCAACAAATTCTTATTAGCTTGTTGGAAGGAAGTAAAAGTGTTTCAAGTCCGGGGATGTAGTCTGTACTGTTATTTGTAATAAAGATGACAAGTTACTTTGGATGTCACTGCCATACAGGAATATATTTGCTTCTGTGTTTTTCTGAGTATGTGTACCAATAAAGAAACTCTGAGTCTGCTCAAACCAAAGCATCTACAGCCTATATAACTTCTAGAGCAGTGGCCACATTCCTCAGGGTTATAACTGAGAAATTAAATTTTGAACAGATGGCAGAGGTTTTCTCAGAACAATGGTAATGTGAAAGTGCAAGTGTTGCCAATAGAAAGCAGTACTGGAGAGAAGTTCTCTAACTGTCAGTGTAAGTCAGGGCTTTGGTACAAATAATTTGAGCAGCACAGATGTAAACGCTGGGAATCTGGAATGGCTGCTGTAAGAAGAACTAAAATATGTAGAATGATGTAATCTCATAGGTTGGAAAAATGCTTTAAGATCATTGAGTCCAGCTGTTACCCAGCACTACCAAGTCCACACTAAACCACATCTCTAAATGCTGAATCTACACATCCTTTAAATCACTCTAGGGATGGTGTCTCCATCACGGTGATATGTAACCCAGAGCATTAGGATGCATTTGTAAGCAGCAGCTTAAGTAATAGCAGACCCAAATAACCTACTGAAAGTCTCTGGGAGCAAATCCATGTCATGAGAAGTAGAGTCTCACTCCCAAATATGTCAGCACATCAGTCATTCCACCACTCTTAGCACAGATCTGTAAGCAGTTGATTAGCTGACTAGTTACTTAGTGTGAAGTCATGTGTAGCTAGTGGAGTTTCAGACATTCATTTTCAAAAGCATTTGTTTCCTTTGAGTTTTCTCACTGCTTTTGATTGTATTTCCAAATCTTCATGTTGCTGTGTTTTCAATACTTTCCCTTACTGCTTTTTGTTTCTAGGAGTTTCATAATGTCACACTTGATAAACTGAGAAAGCCTCTTCATTGGACATGGGATTCAGACATACCTTTGGAATGTATGTCACATGCTGTGAGAATCAGGAGCAAGGCAGAAGCATCGAAAATCTGGAGTAACTGGAGTTTGTGGGAGACTGTCCCTGGTAAGCAAAACAAGACTTTGCAATATTGTTGGTTTTTTTTTCAATTATAAAGCTAGTTTGTAATTCATCAGTGAATGTAACCATGGAGAGTTCGGGAGAGATGGCATCACATCAAGAATCGCTCTAAGCACGAACAAGTTCCTTATATTTTGCCAGCAATAATAGTAGCGCTTCAGCCATTGCTATAATTTCCAGACGATCCTAAGTTAGTAGACCAAAAATTTTAGAGCTTTTTTTTACTGACACATTAAAACAATGTAGTAGATGGAGTGACATGGGATCTTGGTTAGATACATCCCTGGTCCAGACTCAGGGAAAGGAGTGGAAGCACATAGCTAGGGGCTGCATGATCTGATGAATGCGTTGCTTTTGTCTGGAATTCATAGCTTGAATTGGTATTACAGAAGCAGAGAGAAAGGAGCAAGTCAGCTCCTTATTTCACTTAGAATGAATGTCTTGTGAGTTATATGAGAATAAACAGAGTGAACCAATAATGTAATTAATGACATCACAAAATTTGTATTTTTTTGGATTACAATGTCTTATTAGAGCAGTTTGGTTTCCAGAGAATCCTGTTTAAGCAAAATATATAACTACTTTAGAAAATATGACTGTAGTGATTTTATAATGAAATACTTGCTTAGAGCAGCAAGGGCTTTTAGATATTGGGGACATCATGTGTATAGAAGAGGCATCACAAGTGTTCATACTTGGATTGTGGCACTCATTTCCCTCTTGTTATATAATGGGCAGTAGGATACAAGGCTCTACTTTTTGTCACACAATCTACTCAATCTTAGAGATTTTATTTTTTTCAGTTGCAAGTGAATGGGCCTCAAAAATACTAAGGCTTGGTCACAAACTGATCCCACATTACAGACCTGATTTAGAGCTCTCTGAAGGATAGTAACTCTAAATATCATCAGGTTTTTGGATCAGATCCTTGAGAGTAGATTTTACCTGTGCATATGTGTAAAAACTGTTAGTCACTTAAATTCCACTAACCTTTCTGTCCAGCAAGCAGTCCAACATAGAAAGCTATGGGAGTCTCAAGTTGATTATCTCACTGATGTGAGTCAGTCAGTGTTGACTCCTCTTAGCTCAGCTCTGCATGAGCATAAGACCATGATGTTTTTGTAGCCCTCTGCTCCAAGTCTTCAAGAGCAGGCATTTTGGATAAAAGCAACAGCCTGTGCATAGGAGCTGGAGGTGGTATTTCTTTGCAAAGGCAATTCTGTACAGAACACTTTTATTGTCTCTAAGTGAAAGGCAGTAAAACAGATTTAGGTAGTTTGTGGACTATATTACATGTTTATGAGTTTAAGAGAAAGGTAATATTACATGTGAAATTCACCTCTGTATTAGGAAGAATACAAAATAAAAGTCTATTAATGGATAATATAGTGTTAGCAAATTCTTGAGTAAATGCTTTGTTTTGTGTTCTGGCTGAAGGCTGCTGCCTTGAGCAGATTTTGAAATTTATTTATTTTTTTAAATTTACAGGCCTGGACAATTCAAATAGAAGTGGGCCACAAATCTTTCCAAAAGAAAAATTTTTAGCAGAAGGCTCTGATATCACTCTCTGCTGCATAGGAGGGAAAGGTCAAACCATTAAGGAATTCTCTGTATACCCAACTGTTGATGTTTTGAAGCACACAAACAGTCAAGTCAGACTTCTCACCGTGGAAAATCTGTCACATGACAAAGGGTCTAACATTCATTTCTACTGTTATGATGAAGATGGGCAGCTACATCAAGCAGCTTTCTTTGTGGGTAGTAAGTGAACACGTAGTTACAGTTTTATTTTCCTCTTGTTATTAACTCAAGAATAACTGTAGAAAAAACGGATGGGAAAGAAAGCTTGTTGTAAGTTGCCATGGTCTTGTAATGTCTGGCTGAACTCTGTCTTGAGACTTGAAATCTGTAAATTTATATAGAGAAATCAGGAAAGAATAGCATTAAATTAATTGATCTTATGACAGGTGGTTGATTCATAAATATATCCACCCTTTTAGGAGTTGAGTTTCAGTTGTCTGTGTGCCTGTGGTAAACAGTCTAGAAGTTTTCAAAGGCTAGTGGGAATTTTTAAAGATAGAAAAGAATACAGAATGAATAAATGAATGGATGAGTATTAAAAAGAGATAATAGAGTACAGAAGTGTTTGATTGCTATTGACTCATGGTATTATCCTGAGTATCTCTGCAGAGTGGTCACTGAATAAGTATAATTTCAGTAATAACATCTATAGTAAACCAGACTTCATACTTACCCATTATTTCTAGCTTGTTAATGTATTAAAAAGGTTGATGAGTTTTGCCTTGACTGGCATGGTGTTGGTTTTTTTTTTGTTATTTTGTCTGACAAGAACCACCTGATACACCTAAAGATTTTTCCTGCCATACTCAAGACATGAAAAGAGTAACATGTACTTGGAGAGAAGCAGAGACCTATTTCTATGGACGGAATTCACCACGATACACCTTATCTAAAACGTAAGTCTCATTGTCATAGTAACTCTCATCTGTGCTGTACCAGTCACCTTATTTCTTTCTTTCCCTTAGAATCTGTGAAAATCTGTGTAATTAGCTGCTTGCCTTTTCCCACCTCACTGATCACTTTTTTAAGAAAGCTTGAGCAGTGCAGAACTGCTCTGAATCACACTAGCTATAACAAAGTTGACAGTCCTTTAGATCAAGTTCTGCCTGGTAAAGCTTATTTTAACCATTCTTTTGAGTTAATACGTTTAGGTATTGTTCGGTAGGTCTGAAGACATCCTGAAATCAGGATGTAGATAACTTTAAAATAGAACATAATTATTGGGTGGCACACACAACAGATAACTAGGATCTGACCAGCTTGTAGGCTGAGTATTAGTGTGCTCATGATCCATTGACACTAATACTGACTCAAACTTAGCACTCTACCTGATTAATCCTGTCTCAAATGTCCTTGTGTCTATATTTTCTGTGGTTTCAGCTGGCTTCTTTAAAAAAATAAATAAATCTTGTAGCTCTTTCTTAGCAGTCTGAGTCAAAGCTACACAGCTGTGGCATATCAGAAATGGCCCTTAGATGAGGAGAGGAGCTTTACAGCAAGGCTTGCAGAGAAAAGGAAACTCATAAAATAGGACATTGAAAGATTTCAGCAGAAAACAGGCCAGCATTGTGCATACCATCCTGGTCTCTTCATCACTCACTTCTATTAAAATACTGTGATGGTGATTTAAAAATGGAAGGTTAGAAAATGCACTTCAGGATGCAGTTGAAATTAGAACTTCATTTAAAAGCTTAATGGTAAACATGTGAATTATTTGAGTCTTGGCAAATAAATTTCTGGTTTAGACTATCCGTAAGGAAATTTATAAAACAGTGTAGCTGTATCATAAAAAGACAAACCTGGATTTCAAAGCAAACTTATTTTAAGAGTATTTGTATTCATCATACTTCAAGCTAAGGGAAAGAAGTGGGTGGCTTCTTATATAAGGCCCCTTAGCTGTATTCTAGTTGGACATCAGAAACTTCCAAGATCTATGTTGATTGTATATTATGGAAAACATCTTTCTCTCTCTTTGCCCCACCTCCTACCTCTCCCTTTCTTTGATAGGTCATCCCCGAAAATTGCTCTGTGCAAAGCCAGTTGTTCTAAGCAGTGCTCATGCTCCTGGGATATAGGCCACCAGCGGATCTGGAATGTCACAGTGACTGTGGAAAACCCACTGGGAAAGAAAACTGCCACACATGTTTTTGATGTAAATCACAGAAGTAAGGGGTTTTTCTGTGTCTTTGTTTAGGGCCATTTGTTGCTCCTTCTGAGCTTGATACTTCTGTATCATGGTTTAAAGTATGGAAGACCTCAATTTTTATCTTCACAGTTTAGTTACTTATCTGTCCCTGTGCTGTAGTTACTTGCTCTCTCTTCAGTTTCATCTTTGAGAAGTTGTATTAAAAGTAGAAAACAGCTTTACTCCAAAGGTCAACTTTAGTTATTGGAATGACCCCTTAATGTTTCAAAATCTGCTGCTTTGCTGAAGCTGGTTAACAGAAGAGAAAGCAAGGATGTAAAATGCAGAGTTCAAACAAAATATCTGTGTAGGTTACTTGGGAATTGATATGATATGATATGAGATGTGATACACATGTAAGAGCTATTGCTGGGAAGGAAGTGGTGGTGCTAACCTGCTCTTGGCCCTACTATGGGACTGTAACCTCCACTGTGCTACTGTAAGGGATGAAGAGTAGTTCATTGGTGTCAAAAGCCAGGTTGTTCTCTGAGGAGTATCTAATGGGTGTGGTTCCTTGTTCCCTAGTAGTTTTGTCCTTTATCTCAGTGTGCCTGGCTTTTCATAAGTTCCTTCCTACTCCTGCCTGAAAACAACTGGGTATTTCTTCAGTCTTCAGCAGTATTTCCAGTTCTCTTTGAGTCCTCTTCAGTGTTCCCCAGGTCCTGTGGCTGCCTTACCTGTTTGAAAAAGCAGGAGGCAACTTGTGCTTTGTGCAGCTCGGAAGCTGACAGGACAGTGGGCTAGGAGGCTCTTGGTGTAACTGCTGCATCCTGGCACTGCTTCCTTCCTCAGAGGCATTTCTCACAGCTTTTCTAGCCATGCTTTTTTATGTGAAGGAATTTATGTTAAATGTCTATGTTAGATTTGTCTCCGAGAGGCATGAGAATTCTAAAATGTGATTGTCTGATTATTTGGAAGTGGAAGAAACAGATCAAGAAAGTGGAGTAGTAAACTGACAGGTTGTAGGGAGACAACACAATGTCATCATAAACTCAGTTTTCATGGGAAGTCGGGCTAGAATAGTTTACGTTCAATGTGATCGGTACATTAAAATTTTACTTCAAATTCTTTTTCCAGTCCTAGTGATAGTTGCAAGTTAATGAAATTATGTATAATATGTGCGATGAGTTAAGCTTTAACATGGTGATTCCTGTGAAATCCATCATATTTTCTCTGATCCTGCAAATATTTACATTAGAATTTTCCTTACTTAAAGGATAACAGTAAGTAAAGGAAAATATACATGCATTGTTTCCGATTCTGCATGTGTTAGTTTGGACCTTCTATATCAAAAACAAACTCTTTTGAATATGAAAGTCCTCAAATTGTAATTCATGGAGTAGTGTAATTCAATCATGTAGTTAATGAAGTTTTAGGATAAATGGCCAAGGGTGTAAGCATACCCCTCGCTTACATTGCCATTCCCTTACATTGCATTACATTCCTCACGATTATACTGATAATATGGGGGAGTTTGAGATTTCCTTAACTTGCTGAATACTCTTACATAGCAGTAAAGGATCTCAGAAATTTTTTGGAAGAAGTAGCATTGACACTGTTTACTGGAGGGTAACTACTGCCAGGAGTCAGTGTTAGAGTTGTGAATAAAATTTCTGTTGAAGAGACCCAATTCTGGGATGTAGGAATGCATCAAATGTTACCATGCTACATCAGGAGCTTCTGCCAGGCCTGAATTAGAGAATTTTAATGGCTTGCAATAAATGTCTCTTCCTTTTGTCCACGATGTTTTAAAACATTTCTAAGACAGCACAAGAGGTTTTTTTAAACCTTGTATAACATTTACTTACATTTACATTCTGAAATTATGTTTTATAATTTATATATGTTTCTTCTAGATTAGGAGAAAAATATTTTTTATTTGATTTTACTACTCAGCTAAAATATCTTAATATACTATTGCATATATGTTATGTTTTATAAAAACTAACTCAGATTTTCCGTTGGCAGTGTATCCCACTGCACCTTTTCAGGTTTGGGAAGATTGCACAGACACAGAAATTACATTACATTGGAATTATGAAAACAATGGAATTGAACTCTTTTGTCAGACTGAAGTGCTCCAACCTGATGGCAAAGTAGAACTGGTATGAAACCTGAATTTCCTAAACAAAAACATAATGAGGATCTTATAAATACACTGTAAATCTTGTGAGCATGTTGGTGTGTCTGTTTTCTGGATTTGTTTTCTTCCCAAGCTCTAGGCTGATTATACAGTCCATTTGAGTAGTTTCCTTATCTTGTTCCATCTCTTCCACAAACGATGAGGTGGAATGAGTCTTTGCCCGTTTACTGTCGCTTCTCTGTAGCTTTTTTCTTAGAAGGCAGCTTTCCTCTAGCGCATTAAAAATGCACAGTGAAGATAACAGTTAAGCTGCATTCAGTCGTGATTGTAGCTTAAGAGCTGTCAGATCAAGTGACCACTGCAGTTGCCATTGTAGGAGTCAGTTTTGAAGAGAGGCTTAAAAGCATGCTGGCATTTTTCACTCTTGCCAGAATACTCTTACTTGCACTCTATCTCTTAGGAGAGAGTGGGGTACAGGCTGGGAGAAAAAAAAAATGGAAAGAAAAGGTAGCTGTAGATTGCTCTGCATAGACATGGAACAGCATGCTGCTTTTATATGAGGTAATAGCCCAAGACTATGAGGAAAGATCTCAATAAATTCCCTCCTGGATGTAAAAAGTACTCATGTGAAGGGTTCTGAGTGACTCAGACAGTTACACAGAAGTGGCTTCCAGCTCTTTTTTTGAATCTCCCACTCTTTTGATCTATCTTTTTTTTTTTTTGACTGTTGTTCCATGACTGTCTTCCCCAAGTGAAGCGTAACTGGTCCCTCGCAGGGTCTAGAGGAAGAGCTGTTTTTTCAGAGAAGAGCAACTTGCCGAGGCGCTGTTCTGAGCTGTGCTTGTTGTGTCCTTGTGTTTTTCAGCACAACAGCTCCGTGGCGGACTCCCGGCGCGTCACGGTGCGCGGGCTGCAGCCCTACACGGAGTACAGAGCCAGGGTGCGCTGCGGGGCGGCCAAGCACTTCTGGAGGTGGAGTGAGTGGAGCCAGCCCCTGACCGCCAGAACTAAGGAAGGAAGTACGTCCAACACACTGAGAAGCCAAGTCTGAGGGGTTTTCCGTGCTCACCACCTCTCCTTGCTGTTTGTTGTTACTCTTCCACTGTGTAGCTAAAGCAGAGGCCTGTTGTATGCATAGAAGAAACATGCTAAGCAAACTTCAAGATTACTTCTTAAATAATTGTCATCCTACCTTCTAGTCTCAGACATTCCCTCCAGTGCAGACAGCGGGAAATCCAGTTGATGGGAAGATGGACAGACTGAGTAACAGTGCCCTTTGAGGCCTGGAGGAATGGTGCAGAGGTGAAACAAGACTCTGGTGACTGCAAGCAAAGATTTTCTAGGGAAATTTTTCTGACTCTAATTCAGAAAAAGAAATAAAGGGAAAATTATATTAAATGATAATGTTTTGGCAAGACCTGGGAGTGATGGGAAAAACGAGGTGTTGTGAGTGGAATTTCTTCAAATGGGAGGAAGCAATTCAACTGCCTATTCTTTCCACACCCAGAGAATTCTCATTTTCTTCTTTTGCTATATTTATTGCAGCTCCATCAGGGAAACTGGACATATGGAGAGAAATCACACCAGCTCTGGGGGGACGAACTGTGACCTTGTTCTGGAAGGTGAGATATCTCTACAGAAACAGAAACAAAGTCCTTCATCAAGCAGATGGAAATTTATCCCATGATTTTTCTGCAGCTGATAGCAATTCAATATGAAAATGTTTTTTACAAATCTCAAACAGATTGTATATAAAATATTGCAGAACACATATAGCTATGATGGTATGCTGTCCTGGAATTTCAGACATACAATTCTATTTTTCTAAGTATTAGTACAAGGCAGATCCCATTACCAAGATTTCTTCATTTCCATTTCAACCAGTATATGTATGAATGTATGGAAACAAGTGTATATATTCTTACAAAAATAACACATCCTGTTAGTTATTTAAAATTCTAAATTATCCTCTCATATTTTTTGAGCAAAATTTAATAAGTTATTGTTCTCTTCCTCTATAACTTTTTTCTCAGCAAACACCAAGTTTTCAAGCAAATGGAAAAATTATTTCATATGAAGTAACCTGGAAAAAAATAGAAGATGGCTCCAAGCCTGAAAGCATCTCCTTTTCTTCAGTCTACAATAGCACAAGGATTTTCATTGATAACCATTCCTACAGAATCAGTATCATGGCAAAGAACAATGCTAATTTTTCACTTCCTTCAGTATTGATCATCTCTAGAGCTACAAATAACAGTAGGAGTATTTTCAGTTATAATTACATAATTGTAGTTTTATTTCTACCTATTTTGAGTGAATTTTCATAATTTATCATCAAGGGCAACAAATTAACCTTACCTCTTCACTCACACCACTGCTGTCTGGAAATCGCAACTGTATTTTCTCCTACAGGGTGGCAGCTGTATGTTTATTAAACTTAAGCGCAGAGTGTCTCCACAGAGCAAAATATATTTTGCCTAAAACTAGGGCCTCAGACCTGCAGTAGGTGCCTTGATGGTGCAGCCAGTGCCACCTTGATTAGTTTCTTGTGACTGTCTGCCTCTAGGTTTCTGCAGCTGATATTTTTTTGCTGAATATGTAGTAACAATTGCTGGATGGTTTCTCAGCTGTCAGCTTTCAGCATGTGAAAGACTCCATATGTCATTTAGAAAAGGAATGCAACTCTTTTATTGTTGTTTTCAACTGGTTAGTATAGGAACTGTATTGATCTTTATTTATGAGTCTGAAGTGTCATGCAGGACAATAATAAGAGATTCTGTTTTGTTCATTCCTAGGCACTGAAGAGCTTAAGGAAGGACAGGTTAATGGTACAGATGATGGCATTTTTATCTCCTGGGAGCCCAGAAGTATATATGACAGTTACATTATTGATTGGTGTAACTTTCCCAGTTTGCAGCCTTGTGATTTGCAGTGGAAGAGATTTGCACCCAACACTTCCAGTGCTGTGATCAGCTCAGGTGAAAGCCAAACAAATATTCTTTCTGACTCCAGCAGTTCTTCAAGCTATGGGCATTAATTGAATTTAGAAAACAAATAATTTTTTGAATATGTTGAATATTGAATTCTGTGCTATGCAGGTGTAATTCTTCAAAGGCATGTGACATCATGTATTTCCTACCAAATTAATTGGACACCACAAATGTACCAGCACCCTTAAGCTTTGGAAGGCAGTATACTGTATTAGACAAGTCAACACAGTATTTTAGACAATACCTCTTCTGACTGGCTAATAGCAGCATCTTGAAGGAGCATGGTGAGGTTAATGAAGGAGTTAAAATAATTTAGCAAGAGAGATGCAGAAGGGAGCTCTGTCCTATTTGTAACATAGATCAGAAGTTTAGACTCAGGTAATTTAAACCCACGGTGTAGTGAGAGGTTTGGTGGTGTCAGTGTGCCAGAAATGATGTGTCTCAGCACCAGTCCTTGCTTAGGATCAGTTGCATGTTTTTTTAATCCCAGTTGTGGCCAGTAGACCTAAGTCCTTTCTGTCTGTGTGAAAGTTGCTGTGATATGCTTCCACAGCTGCAAGAATTTAGCTTTCCTAGAGTCTCTGAAGCTGAGAGCTCACTTTAGAATGAAACTTGTTTGAGCAAAATTTGGTTGAACACAGATAAATTTGCAATAAAGGAACATCACCTCAATTCATACAAACGTACTGAAACCTACACATAATAAAGGATACTGTGGTAACATATGGGAAGGTATTGTCAAATTCTTCAGTGGTTTGCACTTGCTAATGTGAATGGGAGTGGATGTCAGTGAGGTGTCAGAATAACAAGGAATCCTGATACCTGGATATGTGTCTGCATCAAATATTCCAAAACACAATCTTTGCCTGTGCCAGAAATATAAACGAAATTGTCTTTTAATTTGGTGCCTTTGGAGTTTATTGTTCAGTCACCTTGAACACTGTATGGCAATATATATATGTCTCCCAATTCTCTCTTTCAGACAGAATAAATGTGTTTAATTCACATAATGCACACCAAGAATTAGCTTACCCTCTGTCACCTTCAGTTACTTTAATATCACAGTAACACTCAGAGAAGGTGTCTAATAGGTTATTGACCTCTGTAGGAAGCAATTAAATAAAGGTAACACTGAAAGACAAACCATAACCCATTTTTGTTCAACTATTTTCTAGTTGCTTTTGTTCCGGGGGTGAGATACAAATTCTGCATCTATGGATCTGTTGCTAATAGAGCCTCCTTACTGGAAAAGAAGATTGGTTATCTCAGGGAGCTGCGTAAGTTGGAAACATATTTGGGGCTTGTGCATTTGCTAAATTGATCTGTCACAAATAGAATATTGCCTCCTCCTACAGCTAGATAAAACTGGATTTTTTGTGTTCTTTCTGTATCTTCAGTGAGGCATTTAAACATTCTGTATGAACATACAGGCCCTACATAAAGGATATCTGGCTAGTACAGTGACCAGGTAGAGCCCATGTTTATTAGGAGAGCTAAACAAAACTATGATTATCAGTTATTACTTTGTGTGTTATGTGGATGCATGAAGGCTTTGTGAAGCTGACAGATTTTGTGGAGGACTTTGGCTTTATTCAGCTTTTAAATACAAGAGAGATATAAGCACCATATGAGAATGTGGATTTTTCAAATGATAAGAGAAAACACTCATGAATAATTGCAAGTTTAACTTGAATTTCACCTTTCTTACAGCTCCTCGTCTTGACCCTATTGTGAGAAAAGTTGACCTGACTTACAATTCAGTAACACTGTCCTGGGATTCTTATCTCACAAATGAGTCAGAGCCTGGTTTTGTAAGAGGCTTCCATGTTTATGTGTCACCTGTACAAGGGAACTGCAATTTGAAAGGATCAAAAAAGCACATTCTTTCAGGTAACTGAGCTCTCTACTACAGAAAGTTTTGTCGTTGATACAAGTGGAAGACTTGCTGGTATTGCAGCATCTTAGAAGGTTCACACTGGGCAGTCTGGCTGGCTCATTCAGCTGTCGATAGATATCAACACCTGTTGCTTTTGGTTCCTCTCAGTGCTTGAGGTGCTGGAAGGCAGAAGTGATTCCTGGCTTTATAGTGATTTACAGCCCACATCTTGTTGTCCATGACTCCTTTTGAGCTCCAGAAAACACTCCTTTGGTACTATAGGAGGAGTTCTGCCTCTTGTGATGTGAGTTCTGGATGAATGTTGAAAAACATCTGTTTGTGGTCTACTTGGATAAAAGTTGTAAGAAGTGTGTTAGTCTTACTAGGATTTAGGGTATTTTAGAAGCAGATGGGATACAATTTATTTCCTTCAAAATTGGAGCACTGTATAAATTCCCCAAGTAAATTCTTTTTTAGTGAAAGTATTTGTGTGGGTGTTCTACAATAGATTCCTTCAGCAGAACTGAGCTATGAAGTGGCACAATGCCACAACTATATATCAGACCTTTCTGTTCCTCATGCAAAACTGCTCCAGATGACTTTGCTCCATTATAATTTTCAGATGTTTCCAACACGTTAAAAGAATACATTTTTTTTCCTTGCCTCTTCTGCTTGGGTCATGGCCTATGTTCTTCTGCTGATTAGATTACTGCCAGGATGAAAAGCATAATTCGAACTGAGGGAGGCTTATGTAGAAGTTCTTGTCAGAACTGAACTAACCATATAAGTACTCTAATTCTGTAAGTAATCTCAGTTAAACTTTAAAAAGTTTAAATAAAAGATTTTGTGCTTCACTGCTTCTACTAGCAGACAAGGGGCGTGACTGAAAACAGAAGAAATAACCCATTTCTCCCAGAGGTTTGGGAATTGCACAATAGAGAGGCAAAAGAGCTGAGCAAAAGGCAGAGATTTCTTGCTTTTGATTATCTTCAAAGAAATTGACATGAGCTTAAGGGCTACAGGATTCTGGTAAAAAAAAAAAAGGCAAAACTCAAATCATTCTGGCACAATGCTCAAGGAAGAAGAAATTAAAATAAACAAGATTCAGTCTTTGACAACAAGTTGTTAGGTGTCTGCCAGAGGAGGACATTGCTGTGGCCAGTCCAGTTAGAAGGGATGTGAGTTCAGCCCAGTGGCAGTGAGTCAGGATGCATCATCCTTCCTGGAAGAAAGTGAGCAAATTACAAACAAGGCGGATTGCAAATGTTTTGTTATTTCAGTTAACTGGTTTTGTAATATTTTGGGGGCAACTTATTGCAACCTTTCAATACCTAACAGGGGGCTTTTTAAAAAAAGATGGAGAGAGACTTTTTACCAGGGCCTGCACTGATAGGACATGTGGTAATGGTTTTAAACTGGAAGATTGTAAGTTTAGATTAGCTATTAGGAGAAGATTTACTGTGAGGGTGGTGAGGCCCTGGCACAGGTTGCCCAGAGAAGCTGTGGATGTCCCGTGTCTGTCAGTGTTCAAGGCCAGGCTGGATGGGGCTGGGTAACCTGGTCAAGTGGAAGGTGTCCCTGTCCACGGCAGGGGAGATGGAACTACGTGATCCTTGGGGTCCCATCTAACCCAGAGAATTCTGTGATCCCATGATTCTATCTTATCTATTTTGTTTTAGATGAATCAGAGCTGTGTAAATACACAATTGAAAACCCAGAAGAAAAGAGATACACCGTGAAACACCTGATGCCAAACACAAAATACAAAGTAGTGGTTAAAGCATTTACAGGTGGAGGAGAGACTCCCATTACTGACTTTAGATACATAGATACACCATATAACTGTGAGTACTGGCTGTGAATAATGTCCTCTAGCAGAAGGATGGGATGATTTAAAATGTTATAACAATCTTCCTTTGTTAAGGGAAAACATTCAAATTCAAAAAATTCAATGCAACATTCACTTAAGAAAGAATCCAACTGAGAAATGATACAAGCATACCAACATGGCATTTTGATACTTCTAAGTCGACAGGATTTTTTCTATATTTTAGAATGAGCCTAATTCACATCCTTTTTTAAGTCTTACACCCTTCTGGGTAATAGCTGAGTATGTGCACATTTAAATGCCAGCAAGTCTGTTTGTCAGAACTCATTCAAGAATTGTGTTTGGACTTAACTGGTTTTCTAATATAGGAAAACGTACAGACTTGTGTGCAAACAGGCAATTCCTGTATGGAGTCTTGAACTTCTAATGTTGATTCTTACTCTCATCAGTCTTTAAAACTATTGCCAAGTTCACTCCTTCACAAGCCAATACAGAAGGGTTGTTGGCAAGGCCACAGTAGTTTGCTAACGGGGCAGATTTGATCACAAAGCAGAAGAGGAAATTACTTGCCCATAACTTTGTCCCTTGAAAATACCAGTCAGCATGGTTGTGAAACTTACGATCCAAACTAGAGATGCCTGGTTTTGAAAGACTTGTTGGAGATGAAGGGGAAGGGATGGGAAAGAGGGAAGGAAGCGTTGGCTTATGCAAGGATACTCCATGTTTGAGGCTAACTACTACCGTGTCATGGCACCCTCACAGGCATGCTTCTGCTTCTAATTTCTAGCGCCCATCAGCCAGCCAGACCTTTGTACAGCCAAGCAGAGAATAAAAACAAGGGCTTAATTAACCCTAAAGAGATACAAGGAGAATGTAACATGTCCATTCCCTCCTGTGGTATGTGATACACAAACTCTCTGGCACAGGGCAGGAAGGCACTGGACAAGGCAGAGGGAGAGCAGGCACTAACCAGTGCTCCGCTCAGCCCACCTACAGCCTCAGCTGTTTGTGAACAGCATAACCCAGGGCTGTCTTCCAGCTAGAAGGGAATACTGTATCAGCATAAATCCTAGGAGACTGAACAGTTGTGTAGTGTTTTTCTTGCTATAGTCAGTCCAAAATGGAATCTATCTCCTCTGTGGGTCTGAGAGAAAACCTGAAATAATATTTAAGTTAGGTTATCATGGCCTTAAATTTTGTAAATTAGTCTTACAGCTAAGGTGCCAATAGGAGAGAAAATAAAAAGCAATCTAGTTATAATTCCATTCTGGTAAAGGGAATCAAGGTCTAAAGGCTTACAGAGGTTTCCCAGAACGTCCAGCCAAGGTACTTTGCAACCATGGGCCACAGACTGCTGAGTTAGTGGCAGGCATCCCACACAAACTTGATGTTATTTTTTGCCCCAGAAACTAAAGCTATATTGACTTTAATATGTGAGAAGTTAATAAAAGCCCCCTTTTTAAAAAGTATTTTTCTTCCTCAGCAAACATCCTGTACTTTGTATTCCTGGTAGTGATAGTCCCAACCGTAGTAGCAGCTATATGTCACTGGAAGATGAAGTGGTAAGTTGTAATGCATATTTCTGTTGTAGACAGAGAATATAACTAATCTAATTCACAAACCACTGCTGCAGCTTGTTGCTTCCAGCCCACTGCAAGGCCTCATTCATTTCTTCCTTTGGCTGTCTGACTGTGTGGATGTTTTAAGTAGTTGGCTTTTTCTGAGACACTGGTCATCTGCTGCTGTGCCTTGACAGATCTGTGGGTGGCTTCTGCTGGTAGAGCGTGCTTTGATAAGAGAGCAAAAATGTCATTTGTTTTGGTCTCTTTATTTCCAGGGTGAAAGAGTGCTGCTGTCCTGCAATACCTAGTCCTAACAAGAGCAAAGTGCTGTCATTCAAAGAGTTTAAGGTAAGATCACTGAAAATCTAGAGTTTTTAATTTGTCCATTCTTTGCTTAGTAGATCTAAAAAAGAAAAACTATTCTTGTGTTGACTTAATTTTAAAATTTACTTCTTGTCAGGTTTTGTGTTGACTGCATTTAATCATTATACACAAATTAACACAGTTTAATATTATCATTTAGTGGAAAACTCTTCTTTTGACATTCATATGACTCTACAATAACCAGCTTATATTGCAGTTTGTTGCTGCAAAAAGAAAATGCACAACTGGAGAATAAAGGAAATCTTTTGATCAGCTGGTGATTCCTCCACTGTTGCTGTTCAAACCCCTGCACTGCCTGAACTCAATAGTCCAGAGGATACTGAACTTCCCTGCAGCCCGTGAGCTGTGTCTGCCCCAATTCCCTCGGGAGGACACTGCAGGGCTGTGCACTTGCTGGCCTTGGGAGGATGCAGGGGGTTCTGCCAGGAACTGCCAGGCCTGGCTGGGAGAACAGGATTGGCAAAAGGCCTTCAGCTTCTTCTGTGGCCCCTTTGAACTGGGAGCTGCTGCTTCTGTGCTTCGTGCAGGGGGCTCCAAAGCCTTTGCCCTGACACCTGTGGAGGTGTTCACTGAATAGCAGCACGAGAGCGAGGAGTGAAGTACACCTAACAGCCACTGCTGCTGTCTTCCAGTTGCTTCTGCCTCAAACTAAAACCAGAATGCATAAAAAAACCTGGCAAAGTCTTTAGAGTAGAGGGAAGTGGTTCCTTCCTCAAATATCATCATTGTGAATTCACTTAAAACAGAAATCTCTAAATAAATAGTCTGATAAATTTCACATAACATATAGCTTCCATTGAACATCCTCTACAGAGCTTTTCCTTCAAATTCATTTATTTGAAAAGTGTAAACTAAAAAAACCTGAGGAATATTAGAATTCCTTAAAGTAATCACTCTCCTTTCCTACTCTGGGCTTCTTTCATTGAGTAATTTTTTTGCTTAATGATCCTCTTGCAGATTGATTCTGAGAAAGTGATGAAGATCAATGACTGCCTTCCTGATGTGCTAGCCACGGACAGTGATGCTGAAGTTCAGAAATTGCGTCCCGTTACCTGGAGCTCGTTATCATCAACATCAACTGAAGATAAGATTGATGGTCACAGTTCTTCCTGGATTTACCCTAGTGAAAATGTAGTGAGAGACTTTCCACCCACACCTACACATCAGACTCATACTTGTTTTGAGAATTTTGCTTATTCTTCTCCACTTGAAGCTGAATCTGATCCCTACCATATACCAGAGACACTGGAAGCAGGCAGGACAAATCAGGCAGTGATGCTGTACCAGCCACAATGCTATTTAGATATTTTTCATGAGGATTCAGCCTCAACTACCAGAGAAATAGCTGAGAGAAAGAACAGTCTGAGATACATCTCACAAACAGACGTACACTGCCTGGGTGAGAGGCTTTGATGTTCTGTCCTCCAGTGGGTCCATCCAGTGTTTGCCTACACACTATAAATGAGAATTTCTAAAACCACAGCTTCTTTTGATTAGAGTTCTCACAAGCCCAGCTGCCTGACTTCCATTAATATGGCAAAGCTGTTGTTTTGAGTACTGATTTACACAGGAATTATGTGTGTTACAGTTCCACTACAACTAACAGGCATTAGGTGACATTTAAGGGCTGGTATGTGGCCTGTATTATGCAGAATACATCACAGCAATCTGTCACAGGCTGATGCAGAGAACTCCTTTATTTTGCAGAGATTAAAACTGTTCATAAAGTAGAGGAGCAAATGAAACAAGGGGGAAGGTTGTGCTGCTCAAGGAGTGTATTTCTCTTGCAGTGTTCTGTGTACTCTGGCCACCCCAGCCAATGGGTACTGT
The DNA here is from genome assembly GCF_052056855.1 of Sturnus vulgaris. Lineage (NCBI taxonomy): Eukaryota > Metazoa > Chordata > Aves > Passeriformes > Sturnidae > Sturnus > Sturnus vulgaris. The sequence continues at coordinate 69,489,703 of NC_142283.1, read as the reverse complement.
GCTACTGCTCATGGAGCATTACCCAGCCCGGTCATTTTGGGGCTGGCTTATTTTTTCTCTCTCAAACAATGTAAGGAATCATCATAGAAGGATGATGCACACCTGCACACAGTGCAGCTCATTCCTAGAAGATTCTAAGGAACTTTTGACTTCCCCAGGAGTGCTGCCCAGAGCACCCAAATGCAGTGATCATCATTCTTTTACTTTACCTGTGTCCCAACTACACTTGATGTGTTAAAGAGCATAGAAAATAGTTTTTTTTATAGGTAAGACCCTGTTTCCATTTCTTCTAACTGGGCCTCCTCACACTTATGCCTTCTCTGCCTAAAGACCCTTTAAAATCATCTGAACTATACATTGAAGAGACGTAGGGAGTTAGGTGGAGTTAATTTTCCAGAGGTGGTACCACATGGCTTGGTCTCTCTGCCTGTGCACATGAACTGAACTTTTGGTATTGACCCCTGTACTTCTATAGCAAGCCCCAACCTGCTAACCAACCAAATAACCAACCAATCAACCAGACAGACTGGTCATAACCACAGGTATATGAATCCCATTTGTGAAGATCATATTCAGGCTGCATACATCTAGATCTCTCAACACTAGTTTTGTATGTGTTAAAAAAACAAAACTAAAGAAATATTTATTGTAACTCTCAGAATCCCTACAGTAGGCAACAGTGAATTTGGCCTTTCATTTTGAAATCGTACAGTTGTAATGAAGCAGTACAGTTGTAATTGTAGCTGAAAGTCTCATCAAATTTGCCTCAGTGCACAAGGAATCCTTTGGTTTTGCCTCCTTATGCTGTTTGGAATCCGTCGCAAAGAGATGGTTTCAACTTAAGAGCACAGCATAAGTGATTCTCAAAGGTGAAACAGAGAAAGTGTATCTGACAATTTTATGTTCAGCTAGTTTGCGAAAATGCAGTTACTTGCCTTCCCTGTGTTTCACTAGCTAATCACACTCCTAGAAATCAAGCAGCTGCAGACAAAGTGAGTTCTGATACTAAACCACATCTAGTTGTATTCTGTTGCTTACAGATACTGTTGTAATGTCACAAGCTGTGTTGCAACAGGAAAACCAGTAAGGCCTTGCACAGCCTGTGGGCCGAGACAAGCACTGACTGCAAACAGAGGGAGAAGT